>NW_027422706.1:1412500-1700000 GCF_048934315.1 Petromyzon marinus | reverse complement strand
GAGGCTAGGAGCGTGAGAGAACAGGCTAGCAGTGGAGAGGCTAGGAGTGTGAGAGAACAGGCTAGCAGTAGAGAGGCTAGGAGGGTGAGAGAGAACAGGCTAGCCGTGGAGAGGCTATGAGAGTGAGAGAACAGGCTAGCAGTAGAGAGGCTAGGAGCGTGAGAGAGAACAGTCTAGCAGTGGAGAGGCTAGGAGAGTGAGAGATAACAGGCTAGCAGTGGAGAGGCTAGGAGAGTGAGAGAGAACAGGCTAGCAGTGGAGAGGCTAGGAGAGAGAGAACAGGCTAGCAGTGGAGAGGCTAGGAGAGTGAGAGAACAGGCTAGCAGTGGAGAGACTAGGAGAGTGAGAGAACAGGCTAGCAGTGGAGAGGCTAGGAGCATGAGAGAACAGGCTAGCAGTAGAGAGGCTAGGAGCGTGAGAGAGAACAGGCAGGCAGTGGAGAGGCTAGGAGAGTGAGAGAACAGGCTAGCAGTGGAGAGGCTAGGAGCGTGAGAGAACAGGCTAGCAGTGGAGAGGCTAGGAGCGTGAGAGAACAGGCTAGCAGTGGAGAGGCTAGGAGAGTGAGAACAGGCTAGCAGTGGAGAGGCTAGGAGCGTGAGAGAACAGGCTAGCAGTGGAGAGGCCAGGAGGGTGAGAGAACAGGCTAGCAGTGGAGAGGCTTGGAGAGAGAGAACAGGGCAGCAGTGGAGAGGCTAGGAGCGTGAGAGAGAACAGGCTAGCAGTGGAGAGGCTAGGAGCGTGAGAGAACAGGCTAGCAGTGGAGAGGCTAAGGAGAGTGAGAGAACAGGCTAGCAGTAGAGAGGCTAGGAGCGTGAGAGAGAACAGGCTAGCAGTGGAGAGGCTAGGAGAGTGAGAGAGAGAACAGGCTAGCAGTGGAGAGGCTAAGGAGCGTGAGAGAACAGGCTAGCAGTGGAGAGGCTAGGAGCGTGAGAGAACAGGCTAGCAGTAGAGAGGCTAGGAGGGTGAGAGAGAACAGGCGAGCCGTGGAGAGGCTATGAGAGTGAGAGAACAGGCTAGCAGTAGAGAGGCTAGGAGCGTGAGAGAACAGGCTAGCAGTAGAGAGGCTAGGAGGGTGAGAGAGAACAGGCGAGCCGTGGAGAGGCTATGAGAGTGAGAGAACAGGCTAGCAGTAGAGAGGCTAGGAGCGTGAGAGATAACAGGCTAGCAGTGGAGAGGCTAGGAGAGTGAGAGAGAACAGGCTAGCAGTGGAGAGGCTAGGAGAGTGAGAGAGAACAGGCTAGCAGTGGAGAGGCTAGGAGAGAGAGAACAGGCTAGCAGTGGAGAGGCTAGGAGAGTGAGAGAACAGGCTAGCAGTGGAGAGGCTAGGAGAGTGAGAGAACAGGCTAGCAGTGGAGAGGCTAGGAGCGTGAGAGAATAGGCTAGCAGTAGAGAGGCTAGGAGCGTGAGAGAGAACAGGCTAGCAGTGGAGAGGCTAGGAGGGTGAGAGGACAGGCTAGCAGTGGAGAGGCTATGAGAGTGAGAGAACAGGCTAGCAGTGGAGAGGCTAGGAGAGTGAGAGATAACAGGCTAGCAGTGGAGAGGCCAGGAGGGTGAGAGAACAGGCTAGCAGTGGAGAGGCTAGGAGAGAGAGAACAGGCTAGCAGTGGAGAGGCTAGGAGCGTGAGAGAACAGGCTAGCAGTGGAGAGGCCAGGAGGGTGAGAGAACAGGCTAGCAGTGGAGAGGCTTGGAGAGAGAGAACAGGGCAGCAGTGGAGAGGCTAGGAGCGTGAGAGAGAACAGGCTAGCAGTGGAGAGGCTAGGAGCGTGAGAGAACAGGCTAGCAGTGGAGAGGCTAAGGAGAGTGAGAGAACAGGCTAGCAGTAGAGAGGCTAGGAGCGTGAGAGAGAACAGGCTAGCAGTGGAGAGGCTAGGAGAGTGAGAGAGAGAACAGGCTAGCAGTGGAGAGGCTAAGGAGCGTGAGAGAACAGGCTAGCAGTGGAGAGGATAGGAGCGTGAGAGAACAGGCTAGCAGTAGAGAGGCTAGGAGGGTGAGAGCGAACAGGCGAGCCGTGGAGAGGCTATGAGAGTGAGAGAACAGGCTAGCAGTAGAGAGGCTAGGAGCGTGAGAGAGAACAGGCTAGCAGTGGAGAGGCTAGGAGAGAGAGAACAGGCTAGCAGTGGAGAGGCTAGGAGAGTGAGAGAACAGGCTAGCAGTGGAGAGGCTAGGAGAGTGAGAGAACAGGCTAGCAGTGGAGAGGCTAGGAGCGTGAGAGAATAGGCTAGCAGTAGAGAGGCTAGGAGCGTGAGAGACAACAGGCTAGCAGTGGAGAGGCTAGGAGGGTGAGAGAACAGGCTAGCAGTGGAGAGGCTATGAGAGTGAGAGAACAGGCTAGCAGTAGAGAGGCTAGGAGCGTGAGAGAGAACAGGCTAGCAGTGGAGAGGCTAGGAGAGTGAGAGATAACAGGCTAGCAGTGGAGAGGCTAGGAGAGTGAGAGAACAGGCTAGCAGTGGAGAGGCTTGGAGAGAGAGAACAGGGCAGCAGTGGAGAGGCTAGGAGCGTGAGAGAGAACAGGCTAGCAGTGGAGAGGCCAGGAGGGTGAGAGAACAGGCTAGCAGTGGAGAGGCTAGGAGAGAGAGAACAGGCTAGCAGTGGAGAGGCTAGGAGCGTGAGAGAACAGGCTAGCAGTGGAGAGGCCAGGAGGGTGAGAGAACAGGCTAGCAGTGGAGAGGCTTGGAGAGAGAGAACAGGGCAGCAGTGGAGAGGCTAGGAGCGTGAGAGAGAACAGGCTAGCAGTGGAGAGGCTAGGAGCGTGAGAGAACAGGCTAGCAGTGGAGAGGCTAAGGAGAGTGAGAGAACAGGCTAGCAGTAGAGAGGCTAGGAGCGTGAGAGAGAACAGGCTAGCAGTGGAGAGGCTAGGAGAGTGAGAGAGAGAACAGGCTAGCAGTGGAGAGGCTAAGGAGCGTGAGAGAACAGGCTAGCAGTGGAGAGGCTAGGAGCGTGAGAGAACAGGCTAGCAGTAGAGAGGCTAGGAGGGTGAGAGAGAACCGGCGAGCCGTGGAGAGGCTATGAGAGTGAGAGAACAGGCTAGCAGTGGAGAGGCCAGGAGGGTGAGAGAACAGGCTAGCAGTGGAGAGGCTTGGAGAGAGAACAGGGCAGCAGTGGAGAGGCTAGGAGCGTGAGAGAGAACAGGCTAGCAGTGGAGAGGCTAGGAGCGTGAGAGAACAGGCTAGCAGTGGAGAGGCTAAGGAGAGTGAGAGAACAGGCTAGCAGTAGAGAGGCTAGGAGCGTGAGAGAGAACAGGCTAGCAGTGGAGAGGCTAGGAGAGTGAGAGAGAGAACAGGCTAGCAGTGGAGAGGCTAAGGAGCGTGAGAGAACAGGCTAGCAGTGGAGAGGATAGGAGCGTGAGAGAACAGGCTAGCAGTAGAGAGGCTAGGAGGGTGAGAGAGAACAGGCGAGTCGTGGAGAGGCTATGAGAGTGAGAGAACAGGCTAGCAGTAGAGAGGCTAGGAGCGTGAGAGAGAACAGGCTAGCAGTGGAGAGGCTAGGAGAGTGAGAGAGAACAGGCTAGCAGTGGAGAGGCTAGGAGAGTGAGAGAGAACAGGCTAGCAGTGGAGAGGCTAGGAGAGTGAGAGAACAGGCTAGCAGTGGAGAGGCTAGGAGAGTGAGAGAACAGGCTAGCAGTGGAGAGGCTAGGAGCGTGAGAGAATAGGCTAGCAGTAGAGAGGCTAGGAGCGTGAGAGAGAACAGGCTAGCAGTGGAGAGGCTAGGAGGGTGAGAGAACAGGCTAGCAGTGGAGAGGCTATGAGAGTGAGAGAACAGGCTAGCAGTAGAGAGGCTAGGAGCGTGAGAGAGAACAGGCTAGCAGTGGAGAGGCTAGGAGAGTGAGAGATAACAGGCTAGCAGTGGAGAGGCTAGGAGAGTGAGAGAACAGGCTAGCAGTGGAGAGGCTTGGAGAGAGAGAACAGGGCAGCAGTGGAGAGGCTAGGAGCGTGAGAGAGAACAGGCTAGCAGTGGAGAGGCTAGGAGCGTGAGAGAACAGGCTAGCAGTGGAGAGGCTAGGAGAGTGAGAGAGAGAACAGGCTAGCAGTGGAGAGGCTAAGGAGCGTGAGAGAACAGGCTAGCAGTGGAGAGGCTAGGAGCGTGAGAGAACAGGCTAGCAGTAGAGAGGCTAGGAGGGTGAGAGAGAACAGGCGAGCCGTGGAGAGGCTATGAGAGTGAGAGAACAGGCTAGCAGTAGAGAGGCTAGGAGCGTGAGAGAGAACAGGCTAGCAGTGGAGAGGCTAGGAGCGTGAGAGAACAGGCTAGCAGTGGAGAGGCTAAGGAGAGTGAGAGAACAGGCTAGCAGTAGAGAGGCTAGGAGCGTGAGAGAGAACAGGCTAGCAGTGGAGAGGCTAGGAGAGTGAGAGAGAGAACAGGCTAGCAGTGGAGAGGCTAAGGAGCATGAGAGAACAGGCTAGCAGTGGAGAGGCTAGGAGCGTGAGAGAACAGGCTAGCAGTAGAGAGGCTAGGAGGGTGAGAGAGAACCGGCGAGCCGTGGAGAGGCTATGAGAGTGAGAGAACAGGCTAGCAGTGGAGAGGCCAGGAGGGTGAGAGAACAGGCTAGCAGTGGAGAGGCTTGGAGAGAGAGAACAGGGCAGCAGTGGAGAGGCTAGGAGCGTGAGAGAGAACAGGCTAGCAGTGGAGAGGCTAGGAGCGTGAGAGAACAGGCTAGCAGTGGAGAGGCTAAGGAGAGTGAGAGAACAGGCTAGCAGTAGAGAGGCTAGGAGCGTGAGAGAGAACAGGCTAGCAGTGGAGAGGCTAGGAGAGTGAGAGAGAGAACAGGCTAGCAGTGGAGAGGCTAAGGAGCGTGAGAGAACAGGCTAGCAGTGGAGAGGATAGGAGCGTGAGAGAACAGGCTAGCAGTAGAGAGGCTAGGAGGGTGAGAGAGAACAGGCGAGCCGTGGAGAGGCTATGAGAGTGAGAGAACAGGCTAGCAGTAGAGAGGCTAGGAGCGTGAGAGAGAACAGGCTAGCAGTGGAGAGGCTAGGAGAGTGAGAGAGAACAGGCTAGCAGTGGAGAGGCTAGGAGAGTGAGAGAGAACAGGCTAGCAGTGGAGAGGCTAGGAGAGAGAGAGAACAGGCTAGCAGTGGAGAGGCTTGGAGAGAGAGAACAGGGCAGCAGTGGAGAGGCTAGGAGCGTGAGAGAGAACAGGCTAGCAGTGGAGAGGCTAGGAGCGTGAGAGAACAGGCTAGCAGTGGAGAGGCTAAGGAGAGTGAGAGAACAGGCTAGCAGTAGAGAGGCTAGGAGCGTGAGAGAGAACAGGCTAGCAGTTGAGAGGCTAGGAGAGTGAGAGAGAACAGGCTAGCAGTGGAGAGGCGAGGAGGGTGAGAGAACAGGCTAGCAGTGGAGAGGCTAGGAGCGTGAGAGAACAGGCTAGCAGTGGAGAGGCTAGGAGAGAGAGAACAGGCTAGCAGTGGAGAGGCTAGGAGCGTGAGAGAACAGGCTAGCAGTGGAGAGGCCAGGAGGGTGAGAAAACAGACTAGCAGTGGAGAGGCTAGGAGGGTGAGAAAACAGGCGAGCAGTGGAGAGGCTAGGAGAGTGAGAGAGAACAGGCTAGCAGTGGAGAGGCTAGGAGAGGGTGAGAGAACAGGCTAGCAGTGGAGAGGCTAGGAGAGGGTGAGAGAACAGGCTAGCAGTGGAGAGGCTAGGAGAGTGAGAGAACAGGCTAGCAGTGGAGAGGCTTGGAGAGAGAAAACAGGGCAGCAGTGGAGAGGCTAGGAGCGTGAGAGAGAACAGGCTAGCAGTGGAGAGGCTAGGAGCGTGAGAGCACAGGCTAGCAGTGGAGAGGCTAAGGAGAGTGAGAGAACAGGCTAGCAGTAGAGAGGCTAGGAGCGTGAGAGAGAACAGGCTAGCAGTGGAGAGGCTAGGAGAGTGAGAGAGAGAACAGGCTAGCAGTGGAGAGGCTAAGGAACGTGAGAGAACAGGCTTGCAGTGGAGAGGCTAGGAGCGCGAGAGAACAGGCTAGCAGTAGAGAGGCTAGGAGGGTGAGAGAGAACAGGCTAGCCGTGGAGAGGCTATGAGAGTGAGAGAACAGGCTAGCAGTAGAGAGGCTAGGAGCGTGAGAGAGAACAGGCTAGCAGTGGAGAGGCTAGGAGAGTGAGAGAGAACAGGCTAGCAGTGGAGAGGCTAGGAGAGTGAGAGAACAGGCTAGCAGTGGAGAGGCTAGGAGCGTGAGAGAACAGGCTAGCAGTAGAGAGGCTAGGAGCGTGAGAGAGAACAGGCTAGCAGTGGAGAAGCTAGGAGGGTGAGAGAACAGGCTAGCAGTGGAGAGGCTAGGAGCGTGAGAGATAACAGGCTAGCAGTGGAGAGGCTAGGAGAGTGAGAGAGAACAGGCAGGCAGTGGAGAGGCTAGGAGAGTGAGAGAGAACAGGCTAGCAGTGGAGAGGCTAGGAGGGTGAGAGAACAGGCTAGCAGTGGAGAGGCTAGGAGAGTGAGAGAGAACAGGCTAGCAGTGGAGAGGCTAGGAGGGTGAGAGAACAGGCTAGCAGTGGAGAGGCTAGGAGCGTGAGAGAACAGGCTAGCAGTGGAGAGGCTAGGAGTGTGAGAGAACAGGCTAGCAGTAGAGAGGCTAGGAGGGTGAGAGAGAACAGGCTAGCCGTGGAGAGGCTATGAGAGTGAGAGAACAGGCTAGCAGTAGAGAGGCTAGGAGCGTGAGAGAGAACAGTCTAGCAGTGGAGAGGCTAGGAGAGTGAGAGATAACAGGCTAGCAGTGGAGAGGCTAGGAGAGTGAGAGAGAACAGGCTAGCAGTGGAGAGGCTAGGAGAGAGAGAACAGGCTAGCAGTGGAGAGGCTAGGAGAGTGAGAGAACAGGCTAGCAGTGGAGAGACTAGGAGAGTGAGAGAACAGGCTAGCAGTGGAGAGGCTAGGAGCATGAGAGAACAGGCTAGCAGTAGAGAGGCTAGGAGCGTGAGAGAGAACAGGCAGGCAGTGGAGAGGCTAGGAGAGTGAGAGAACAGGCTAGCAGTGGAGAGGCTAGGAGCGTGAGAGAACAGGCTAGCAGTGGAGAGGCTAGGAGCGTGAGAGAACAGGCTAGCAGTGGAGAGGCTAGGAGAGTGAGAACAGGCTAGCAGTGGAGAGGCTAGGAGCGTGAGAGAACAGGCTAGCAGTGGAGAGGCCAGGAGGGTGAGAGAACAGGCTAGCAGTGGAGAGGCTTGGAGAGAGAGAACAGGGCAGCAGTGGAGAGGCTAGGAGCGTGAGAGAGAACAGGCTAGCAGTGGAGAGGCTAGGAGCGTGAGAGAACAGGCTAGCAGTGAAGAGGCTAAGGAGAGTGAGAGAACAGGCTAGCAGTAGAGAGGCTAGGAGCGTGAGAGAGAACAGGCTAGCAGTGGAGAGGCTAGGAGAGTGAGAGAGAGAACAGGCTAGCAGTGGAGAGGCTAAGGAGCGTGAGAGAACAGGCTAGCAGTGGAGAGGCTAGGAGCGTGAGAGAACAGGCTAGCAGTAGAGAGGCTAGGAGGGTGAGAGAGAACAGGCGAGCCGTGGAGAGGCTATGAGAGTGAGAGAACAGGCTAGCAGTAGAGAGGCTAGGAGCGTGAGAGAGAACAGGCTAGCAGTGGAGAGGCTAGGAGAGTGAGAGAGAACAGGCTAGCAGTGGAGAGGCTAGGAGAGTGAGAGAGAACAGGCTAGCAGTGGAGAGGCTAGGAGAGAGAGAACAGGCTAGCAGTGGAGAGGCTAGGAGAGTGAGAGAACAGGCTAGCAGTGGAGAGGCTAGGAGAGTGAGAGAACAGGCTAGCAGTGGAGAGGCTAGGAGCGTGAGAGAATAGGCTAGCAGTAGAGAGGCTAGGAGCGTGAGAGAGAACAGGCTAGCAGTGGAGAGGCTAGGAGGGTGAGAGGATAGGCTAGCAGTGGAGAGGCTATGAGAGTGAGAGAACAGGCTAGCAGTGGAGAGGCTAGGAGAGTGAGAGATAACAGGCTAGCAGTGGAGAGGCCAGGAGGGTGAGAGAACAGGCTAGCAGTGGAGAGGCTAGGAGAGAGAGAACAGGCTAGCAGTGGAGAGGCTAGGAGCGTGAGAGAACAGGCTAGCAGTGGAGAGGCCAGGAGGGTGAGAGAACAGGCTAGCAGTGGAGAGGCTTGGAGAGAGAGAACAGGGCAGCAGTGGAGAGGCTAGGAGCGTGAGAGAGAACAGGCTAGCAGTGGAGAGGCTAGGAGCGTGAGAGAACAGGCTAGCAGTGGAGAGGCTAAGGAGAGTGAGAGAACAGGCTAGCAGTAGAGAGGCTAGGAGCGTGAGAGAGAACAGGCTAGCAGTGGAGAGGCTAGGAGAGTGAGAGAGAGAACAGGCTAGCAGTGGAGAGGCTAAGGAGCGTGAGAGAACAGGCTAGCAGTGGAGAGGCTAGGAGCGTGAGAGAACAGGCTAGCAGTAGAGAGGCTAGGAGGGTGAGAGAGAACCGGCGAGCCGTGGAGAGGCTATGAGAGTGAGAGAACAGGCTAGCAGTGGAGAGGCCAGGAGGGTGAGAGAACAGGCTAGCAGTGGAGAGGCTTGGAGAGAGAGAACAGGGCAGCAGTGGAGAGGCTAGGAGCGTGAGAGAGAACAGGCTAGCAGTGGAGAGGCTAGGAGCGTGAGAGAACAGGCTAGCAGTGGAGAGGCTAAGGAGAGTGAGAGAACAGGCTAGCAGTAGAGAGGCTAGGAGCGTGAGAGAGAACAGGCTAGCAGTGGAGAGGCTAGGAGAGTGAGAGAGAGAACAGGCTAGCAGTGGAGAGGCTAAGGAGCGTGAGAGAACAGGCTAGCAGTGGAGAGGATAGGAGCGTGAGAGAACAGGCTAGCAGTAGAGAGGCTAGGAGGGTGAGAGAGAACAGGCGAGCCGTGGAGAGGCTATGAGAGTGAGAGAACAGGCTAGCAGTAGAGAGGCTAGGAGCGTGAGAGAGAACAGGCTAGCAGTGGAGAGGCTAGGAGAGAGAGAACAGGCTAGCAGTGGAGAGGCTAGGAGAGTGAGAGAACAGGCTAGCAGTGGAGAGGCTAGGAGAGTGAGAGAACAGGCTAGCAGTGGAGAGGCTAGGAGCGTGAGAGAATAGGCTAGCAGTAGAGAGGCTAGGAGCGTGAGAGAGAACAGGCTAGCAGTGGAGAGGCTAGGAGGGTGAGAGAACAGGCTAGCAGTGGAGAGGCTATGAGAGTGAGAGAACAGGCTAGCAGTAGAGAGGCTAGGAGCGTGAGAGAGAACAGGCTAGCAGTGGAGAGGCTAGGAGAGTGAGAGATAACAGGCTAGCAGTGGAGAGGCTAGGAGAGTGAGAGAACAGGCTAGCAGTGGAGAGGCTTGGAGAGAGAGAACAGGGCAGCAGTGGAGAGGCTAGGAGCGTGAGAGAGAACAGGCTAGCAGTGGAGAGGCCAGGAGGGTGAGAGAACAGGCTAGCAGTGGAGAGGCTAGGAGAGAGAGAACAGGCTAGCAGTGGAGAGGCTAGGAGCGTGAGAGAACAGGCTAGCAGTGGAGAGGCCAGGAGGGTGAGAGAACAGGCTAGCAGTGGAGAGGCTTGGAGAGAGAGAACAGGGCAGCAGTGGAGAGGCTAGGAGCGTGAGAGAGAACAGGCTAGCAGTGGAGAGGCTAGGAGCGTGAGAGAACAGGCTAGCAGTGGAGAGGCTAAGGAGAGTGAGAGAACAGGCTAGCAGTAGAGAGGCTAGGAGCGTGAGAGAGAACAGGCTAGCAGTGGAGAGGCTAGGAGAGTGAGAGAGAGAACAGGCTAGCAGTGGAGAGGCTAAGGAGCGTGAGAGAACAGGCTAGCAGTGGAGAGGCTAGGAGCGTGAGAGAACAGGCTAGCAGTAGAGAGGCTAGGAGGGTGAGAGAGAACCGGCGAGCCGTGGAGAGGCTATGAGAGTGAGAGAACAGGCTAGCAGTGGAGAGGCCAGGAGGGTGAGAGAACAGGCTAGCAGTGGAGAGGCTTGGAGAGAGAGAACAGGGCAGCAGTGGAGAGGCTAGGAGCGTGAGAGAGAACAGGCTAGCAGTGGAGAGGCTAGGAGCGTGAGAGAACAGGCTAGCAGTGGAGAGGCTAAGGAGAGTGAGAGAACAGGCTAGCAGTAGAGAGGCTAGGAGCGTGAGAGAGAACAGGCTAGCAGTGGAGAGGCTAGGAGAGTGAGAGAGAGAACAGGCTAGCAGTGGAGAGGCTAAGGAGCGTGAGAGAACAGGCTAGCAGTGGAGAGGATAGGAGCGTGAGAGAACAGGCTAGCAGTAGAGAGGCTAGGAGGGTGAGAGAGAACAGGCGAGTCGTGGAGAGGCTATGAGAGTGAGAGAACAGGCTAGCAGTAGAGAGGCTAGGAGCGTGAGAGAGAACAGGCTAGCAGTGGAGAGGCTAGGAGAGTGAGAGAGAACAGGCTAGCAGTGGAGAGGCTAGGAGAGTGAGAGAGAACAGGCTAGCAGTGGAGAGGCTAGGAGAGTGAGAGAACAGGCTAGCAGTGGAGAGGCTAGGAGAGTGAGAGAACAGGCTAGCAGTGGAGAGGCTAGGAGCGTGAGAGAATAGGCTAGCAGTAGAGAGGCTAGGAGCGTGAGAGAGAACAGGCTAGCAGTGGAGAGGCTAGGAGGGTGAGAGAACAGGCTAGCAGTGGAGAGGCTATGAGAGTGAGAGAACAGGCTAGCAGTAGAGAGGCTAGGAGCGTGAGAGAGAACAGGCTAGCAGTGGAGAGGCTAGGAGAGTGAGAGATAACAGGCTAGCAGTGGAGAGGCTAGGAGAGTGAGAGAACAGGCTAGCAGTGGAGAGGCTTGGAGAGAGAGAACAGGGCAGCAGTGGAGAGGCTAGGAGCGTGAGAGAGAACAGGCTAGCAGTGGAGAGGCTAGGAGCGTGAGAGAACAGGCTAGCAGTGGAGAGGCTAGGAGAGTGAGAGAGAGAACAGGCTAGCAGTGGAGAGGCTAAGGAGCGTGAGAGAACAGGCTAGCAGTGGAGAGGCTAGGAGCGTGAGAGAACAGGCTAGCAGTAGAGAGGCTAGGAGGGTGAGAGAGAACAGGCGAGCCGTGGAGAGGCTATGAGAGTGAGAGAACAGGCTAGCAGTAGAGAGGCTAGGAGCGTGAGAGAGAACAGGCTAGCAGTGGAGAGGCTAGGAGCGTGAGAGAACAGGCTAGCAGTGGAGAGGCTAAGGAGAGTGAGAGAACAGGCTAGCAGTAGAGAGGCTAGGAGCGTGAGAGAGAACAGGCTAGCAGTGGAGAGGCTAGGAGAGTGAGAGAGAGAACAGGCTAGCAGTGGAGAGGCTAAGGAGCATGAGAGAACAGGCTAGCAGTGGAGAGGCTAGGAGCGTGAGAGAACAGGCTAGCAGTAGAGAGGCTAGGAGGGTGAGAGAGAACCGGCGAGCCGTGGAGAGGCTATGAGAGTGAGAGAACAGGCTAGCAGTGGAGAGGCCAGGAGGGTGAGAGAACAGGCTAGCAGTGGAGAGGCTTGGAGAGAGAGAACAGGGCAGCAGTGGAGAGGCTAGGAGCGTGAGAGAGAACAGGCTAGCAGTGGAGAGGCTAGGAGCGTGAGAGAACAGGCTAGCAGTGGAGAGGCTAAGGAGAGTGAGAGAACAGGCTAGCAGTAGAGAGGCTAGGAGCGTGAGAGAGAACAGGCTAGCAGTGGAGAGGCTAGGAGAGTGAGAGAGAGAACAGGCTAGCAGTGGAGAGGCTAAGGAGCGTGAGAGAACAGGCTAGCAGTGGAGAGGATAGGAGCGTGAGAGAACAGGCTAGCAGTAGAGAGGCTAGGAGGGTGAGAGAGAACAGGCGAGCCGTGGAGAGGCTATGAGAGTGAGAGAACAGGCTAGCAGTAGAGAGGCTAGGAGCGTGAGAGAGAACAGGCTAGCAGTGGAGAGGCTAGGAGAGTGAGAGAGAACAGGCTAGCAGTGGAGAGGCTAGGAGAGTGAGAGAGAACAGGCTAGCAGTGGAGAGGCTAGGAGAGAGAGAGAACAGGCTAGCAGTGGAGAGGCTAGGAGCGTGAGAGAACAGGCTAGCAGTGGAGAGGCCAGGAGGGTGAGAGAACAGGCTAGCAGTGGAGAGGCTTGGAGAGAGAGAACAGGGCAGCAGTGGAGAGGCTAGGAGCGTGAGAGAGAACAGGCTAGCAGTGGAGAGGCTAGGAGCGTGAGAGAACAGGCTAGCAGTGGAGAGGCTAAGGAGAGTGAGAGAACAGGCTAGCAGTAGAGAGGCTAGGAGCGTGAGAGAGAACAGGCTAGCAGTGGAGAGGCTAGGAGAGTGAGAGAGAGAACAGGCTAGCAGTGGAGAGGCTAAGGAGCGTGAGAGAACAGGCTAGCAGTGGAGAGGCTAGGAGCGTGAGAGAACAGGCTAGCAGTAGAGAGGCTAGGAGGGTGAGAGAGAACCGGCGAGCCGTGGAGAGGCTATGAGAGTGAGAGAACAGGCTAGCAGTGGAGAGGCCAGGAGGGTGAGCGAACAGGCTAGCAGTGGAGAGGCTTGGAGAGAGAGAACAGGGCAGCAGTGGAGAGGCTAGGAGCGTGAGCGAGAACAGGCTAGCAGTGGAGAGGCTAGGAGCGTGAGAGAACAGGCTAGCAGTGGAGAGGCTAAGGAGAGTGAGAGAACAGGCTAGCAGTAGAGAGGCTAGGAGCGTGAGAGAGAACAGGCTAGCAGTGGAGAGGCTAGGAGAGTGAGAGAGAGAACAGGCTAGCAGTGGAGAGGCTAAGGAGCGTGAGAGAACAGGCTAGCAGTGGAGAGGATAGGAGCGTGAGAGAACAGGCTAGCAGTAGAGAGGCTAGGAGGGTGAGAGAGAACAGGCGAGCCGTGGAGAGGCTATGAGAGTGAGAGAACAGGCTAGCAGTAGAGAGGCTAGGAGCGTGAGAGAGAACAGGCTAGCAGTGGAGAGGCTAGGAGAGTGAGAGAGAACAGGCTAGCAGTGGAGAGGCTAGGAGAGTGAGAGAGAACAGGCTAGCAGTGGAGAGGCTAGGAGAGAGAGAACAGGCTAGCAGTGGAGAGGCTAGGAGAGTGAGAGAACAGGCTAGCAGTGGAGAGGCTAGGAGAGTGAGAGAACAGGCTAGCAGTGGAGAGGCTAGGAGCGTGAGAGAATAGGCTAGCAGTAGAGAGGCTAGGAGCGTGAGAGAGAACAGGCTAGCAGTGGAGAGGCTAGGAGGGTGAGAGAACAGGCTAGCAGTGGAGAGGCTATGAGAGTGAGAGAACAGGCTAGCAGTAGAGAGGCTAGGAGCGTGAGAGAGAACAGGCTAGCAGTGGAGAGGCTAGGAGAGTGAGAGATAACAGGCTAGCAGTGGAGAGGCTAGGAGAGTGAGAGAACAGGCTAGCAGTCGAGAGGCTTGGAGAGAGAGAACAGGGCAGCAGTGGAGAGGCTAGGAGCGTGAGAGAGAACAGGCTAGCAGTGGAGAGGCTAGGAGCGTGAGAGAACAGGCTAGCAGTGGAGAGGCTAGGAGAGTGAGAGAGAGAACAGGCTAGCAGTGGAGAGGCTAAGGAGCGTGAGAGAACAGGCTAGCAGTGGAGAGGCTAGGAGCGTGAGAGAACAGGCTAGCAGTAGAGAGGCTAGGAGGGTGAGAGAGAACAGGCGAGCCGTGGAGAGGCTATGAGAGTGAGAGAACAGGCTAGCAGTAGAGAGGCTAGGAGCGTGAGAGAGAACAGGCTAGCAGTGGAGAGGCTAGGAGAGTGAGAGAGAACAGGCTAGCAGTGGAGAGGCTAGGAGAGTGAGAGAACAGGCTAGCAGTGGAGAGGCTAGGAGAGAGAGAACAGGCTAGCAGTGGAGAGGCTAGGAGAGTGAGAGAACAGGCTAGCAGTGGAGAGACTAGGAGAGTGAGAGAACAGGCTAGCAGTAGAGAGGCTAGGAGCGTGAGAGAGAACAGGCAGGCAGTGGAGAGGCTAGGAGAGTGAGAGAACAGGCTAGCAGTGGAGAGGCTAGGAGCGTGAGAGAACAGGCTAGCAGTGGAGAGGCTAGGAGCGTGAGAGAACAGGCTAGCAGTGGAGAGGCTAGGAGAGAGAGAACAGGCTAGCAGTGGAGAGGCTAGGAGCGTGAGAGAACAGGCTAGCAGTGGAGAGGCCAGGAGGGTGAGAGAACAGGCTAGCAGTGGAGAGGCTTGGAGAGAGAGAACAGGGCAGCAGTGGAGAGGCTAGGAGCGTGAGAGAGAACAGGCTAGCAGTGGAGAGGCTAGGAGCGTGAGAGAGAACAGGCTAGCAGTGGAGAGGCTAGGAGAGTGAGAGAGAGAACAGGCTAGCAGTGGAGAGGCTAAGGAGCGTGAGAGAACAGGCTAGCAGTGGAGAGGCTAGGAGCGTGAGAGAACAGGCTAGCAGTAGAGAGGCTAGGAGGGTGAGAGAGAACAGTCGAGCCGTGGAGAGGCTATGAGAGTGAGAGAACAGGCTAGCAGTAGAGAGGCTAGGAGCGTGAGAGAGAACAGGCTAGCAGTGGAGAGGCTAGGAGAGTGAGAGAGAACAGGCTAGCAGTGGAGAGGCTAGGAGAGTGAGAGAGAACAGGCTAGCAGTGGAGAGGCTAGGAGAGAGAGAACAGGCTAGCAGTGGAGAGGCTAGGAGAGTGAGAGAACAGGCTAGCAGTGGAGAGGCTAGGAGAGTGAGAGAACAGGCTAGCAGTGGAGAGGCTAGGAGCGTGAGAGAATAGGCTAGCAGTAGAGATGCTAGGAGCGTGAGAGAGAACAGGCTAGCAGTGGAGAGGCTAGGAGGGTGAGAGAACAGGCTAGCAGTGGAGAGGCTAGGAGCGTGAGAGAACAGGCTAGCAGTAGAGAGGCTAGGAGCGTGAGAGAGAACAGGCTAGCAGTGGAGAGGCTAGGAAGGTGAGAGAACAGGCTAGCAGTGGAGAGGCTAGGAGGGTGAGAGAACAGGCTAGCAGTGGAGAGGCTAGGAGAGTGAGAGAGAACAGGCTAGCAGTGGAGAGGCTAGGAGCGTGAGAGAACAGGCTAGCAGTAGAGAGGCTAGGAGCGTGAGAGATAACAGGCTAGCAGTGGAGAGGCTAGGAGAGTGAGATAACAGGCTAGCAGTGGAGAGGCTAGGAGAGTGAGAGAGAACAGGCTAGCAGTGGAGAGGCTAGGAGTGAGAGAACAGGCTAGCAGTGGAGAGGCTAGGAGAGTGAGAGAACAGGCTAGCAGTGGAGAGGCTAGGAGCGTGAGAGAACAGGCTAGCAGTAGAGAGGCTAGGAGCGTGAGAGAGAACAGGCAGGCAGTGGAGAGGCTAGGAGAGTGAGAGAACAGGCTAGCAGTGGAGAGGCTAGGAGCGTGAGAGAACAGGCTAGCAGTGGAGAGGCTAGGAGCGTGAGAGAACAGGCTAGCAGTGGAGAGGCTAGGAGAGAGAGAACAGGCTAGCAGTGGAGAGGCTAGGAGCGTGAGAGAACAGGCTAGCAGTGGAGAGGCCAGGAGGGTGAGAGAACAGGCTAGCAGTGGAGAGGCTTGGAGAGAGAGAACAGGGCAGCAGTGGAGAGGCTAGGAGAGTGAGAGAGAGAACAGGCTAGCAGTGGAGAGGCTAAGGAGCGTGAGAGAACAGGCTAGCAGTGGAGAGGCTAGGAGCGTGAGAGAACAGGCTAGCAGTAGAGAGGCTAGGAGGGTGAGAGAGAACAGGCGAGCCGTGGAGAGGCTATGAGAGTGAGAGAACAGGCTAGCAGTAGAGAGGCTAGGAGCGTGAGAGAGAACAGGCTAGCAGTGGAGAGGCTAGTAGCGTGAGAGAACAGGCTAGCAGTGGAGAGGCTAAGGAGAGTGAGAGAACAGGCTAGCAGTAGAGAGGCTAGGAGCGTGAGAGAGAACAGGCTAGCAGTGGAGAGGCTAGGAGAGTGAGAGAGAGAACAGGCTAGTAGTGGAGAGGCTAGGAGCGTGAGAGAACAGGCTAGCAGTGGAGAGGCTAAGGAGAGTGAGAGAACAGGCTAGCAGTAGAGAGGCTAGGAGCGTGAGAGAGAACAGGCTAGCAGTGGAGAGGCTAGGAGAGTGAGAGAGAGAACAGGCTAGCAGTGGAGAGGCTAAGGAGCGTGAGAGAACAGGCTAGCAGTGGAGAGGCTAGGAGCGTGAGAGAACAGGCTAGCAGTAGAGAGGCTAGGAGGGTGAGAGAGAACAGGCGAGCCGTGGAGAGGCTATGAGAGTGAGAGAACAGGCTAGCAGTAGAGAGGCTAGGAGCGTGAGAGAGAACAGGCTAGCAGTGGAGAGGCTAGGAGAGTGAGAGAGAACAGGCTAGCAGTGGAGAGGCTAGGAGAGTGAGAGAGAACAGGCTAGCAGTGGAGAGGCTAGGAGAGAGAGAACAGGCTAGCAGTGGAGAGGCTAGGAGAGTGAGAGAACAGGCTAGCAGTGGAGCGGCTAGGAGAGTGAGAGAACAGGCTAGCAGTGGAGAGGCTAGGAGCGTGAGAGAATAGGCTAGCAGTAGAGAGGCTAGGAGCGTGAGAGAGAACAGGCTAGCAGTGGAGAGGCTAGGAGGGTGAGAGAACAGGCTAGCAGTGGAGAGGCTATGAGAGTGAGAGAACAGGCTAGCAGTAGAGAGGCTAGGAGCGTGAGAGAGAACAGGCTAGCAGTGGAGAGGCTAGGAGAGTGAGAGTACAGGCTAGCAGTGGAGAGGCTAGGAGCGTGAGAGAACAGGCTAGCAGTGGAGAGGCTAGGAGCGTGAGAGAACAGGCTAGCAGTGGAGAGGCTAGGAGAGTGAGAGAGAACAGGCAGGCAGTGGAGAGGCTAGGAGAGTGAGAGAGAACAGGCTAGCAGTGGAGAGGCTAGGAGGGTGAGAGAACAGGCTAGCAGTGGAGAGGCTAGGAGAGTGAGAGAACAGGCTAGCAGTGGAGAGGCTAGGAGGGTGAGAGAACAGGCTAGCAGTGGAGAGGCTAGGAGGGTGAGAGAACAGGCTAGCAGTGGAGAGGCTAGGAGAGTGAGAGAACAGGCTAGCAGTGGAGAGGCTAGGAGGGTGAGAGAACAGGCTAGCAGTGGAGAGGCTAGGAGAGTGAGAGAACAGGCTAGCAGTGGAGAGGCTAGGAGGGTGAGAGAACAGGCTAGCAGTGGAGAGGCTAGGAGGGTGAGAGAACAGGCTAGCAGTGGAGAGGCTAGGAGGGTGAGAGAACAGGCTAGCAGTGGAGAGGCTAGGAGCGTGAGAGAACAGGCTAGCAGTGGAGAGGCCAGGAGGGTGAGAGAACAGGCTAGCAGTGGAGAGGCTAGGAGCGTGAGAGAGAACAGGCTAGCAGTGGAGAGGCTAGGAGAGAGAGAGAACAGGCGAGCAGTGGAGAGGCTAGGAGAGGGAGAGAGAACAGGCTAGCAGTGGAGAGGCTAGGAGAGGGTGAGAGAACAGGCTAGCAGTGGAGAGGCTAGGAGAGGGTGAGAGAACAGGCTAGCAGTGGAGAGGCTAGGAGAGTGAGAGAACAGGCTAGCAGTGGAGAGTCTCGGAGAGAGAGAACAGGGCAGCAGTGGAGAGGCTAGGAGCGTGAGAGAGAACAGGCTAGCAGTGGAGAGGCTAGGAGCGTGAGAGAACAGGCTAGCAGTGGAGAGGCTAAGGAGAGTGAGAGAACAGGCTAGCAGTAGAGAGGCTAGGAGCGTGAGAGAGAACAAGCTAGCAGTGGAGAGGCTAGGAGAGTGAGAGAGAGAACAGGCTAGCAGTGGAGAGGCTAAGGAGTGTGAGAGAACAGGCTAGCAGTGGAGAGGCTAGGAGAGTGAGAGAGAACAGGCTAGCAGTGGAGAGGCTAAGGAGGGTGAGAGAACAGGCTAGCAGTGGAGTGGCTAGGAGCGTGAGAGAACAGGCTAGCAGTAGAGAGGCTAGGAGAGAGAGAATAGACTAGCAGTGGAGAGGCTAGGAGAGTGAGAGAGAACAGGCTAGCAGTGGAGAGGCTAGGAGAGGGTGAGAGAACAGGCTAGCAGTGGAGAGGCTAGGAGAGTGAGAGAACAGGCTAGCAGTGGAGAGTCTCGGAGAGAGAGAACAGGGCAGCAGTGGAGAGGCTAGGAGCGTGAGAGAGAACAGGCTAGCAGTGGAGAGGCTAGGAGCGTGAGAGAACAGGCTAGCAGTGGAGAGGCTAAGGAGAGTGAGAGAACAGGCTAGCAGTAGAGAGGCTAGGAGCGTGAGAGAGAACAGGCTAGCAGTGGAGAGGCTAGGAGAGTGAGAGAGAACAGGCAGGCAGTGGAGAGGCTAGGAGAGTGAGAGAGAACAGGCTAGCAGTGGAGAGGCTAGGAGGGTGAGAGAACAGGCTAGCAGTGGAGAGGCTAGGAGAGTGAGAGAGAACAGGCTAGCAGTGGAGAGGCTAGGAGCGTGAGAGAACAGGCTAGCAGTAGAGAGGCTAGGAGCGTGAGAGATAACAGGCTAGCAGTGGAGAGGCTAGGAGGGTGAGAGAGACCAGGCTAGCAGTGGAGAGGCTAGGAGAGAGAGAACAGGCTAGCAGTGGAGAGGCTAGGAGAGTGAGAGAACAGGCTAGCAGTGTAGAGGCTAGGAGAGTGAGAGAACAGGCTAGCAGTGGAGAGGCTAGGAGAGTGAGAGAACAGGCTAGCAGTGAAGAGGCTAGGAGCGTGAGAGAACAGGCTAGCAGTAGAGAGGCTAGGAGCGTGAGAGAGAACAGGCTAGCAGTGGAGAGGCTAGGAAGGTGAGAGAACAGGCTAGCAGTGGAGAGGCTAGGAGCGTGAGAGAGAACAGGCTAGCAGTGGAGAGGCTAGGAGAGTGAGAGAGAACAGGCAGGCAGTGGAGAGGCTAGGAGAGTGAGAGAGAACAGGCTAGCAGTGGAGAGGCTAGGAGGGTGAGAGAACAGGCTAGCAGTGGAGAGGCTAGGAGAGTGAGAGAACAGGCTAGCAGTGGAGAGGCTAGGAGGGTGAGAGAACAGGCTAGCAGTGGAGAGGCTAGGAGGGTGAGAGAACAGGCTAGCAGTGGAGAGGCTAGGAGAGTGAGAGAACAGGCTAGCAGTGGAGAGGCTAGGAGGGTGAGAGAACAGGCTAGCAGTGGAGAGGCTAGGAGCGTGAGAGAACAGGCTAGCAGTGGAGAGGCCAGGAGGGTGAGAGAACAGGCTAGCAGTGGAGAGGCTAGGAGCGTGAGAGAGAACAGGCTAGCAGTGGAGAGGCTAGGAGAGAGAGAGAACAGGCGAGCAGTGGAGAGGCTAGGAGAGGGAGAGAGAACAGGCTAGCAGTGGAGAGGCTAGGAGAGGGTGAGAGAACAGGCTAGCAGTGGAGAGGCTAGGAGAGGGTGAGAGAACAGGCGAGCAGTGGAGAGGCTAGGAGAGTGAGAGAACAGGCTAGCAGTGGAGAGTCTCGGAGAGAGAGAACAGGGCAGCAGTGGAGAGGCTAGGAGCGTGAGAGAGAACAGGCTAGCAGTGGAGAGGCTAGGAGCGTGAGAGAACAGGCTAGCAGTGGAGAGGCTAAGGAGAGTGAGAGAACAGGCTAGCAGTAGAGAGGCTAGGAGCGTGAGAGAGAACAGGCTAGCAGTGGAGAGGCTAGGAGAGTGAGAGAGAGAACAGGCTAGCAGTGGAGAGGCTAAGGAGTGTGAGAGAACAGGCTAGCAGTGGAGAGGCTAGGAGAGTGAGAGAGAACAGGCTAGCAGTGGAGAGGCGAAGGAGGGTGAGAGAACAGGCTAGCAGTGGAGTGGCTAGGAGCGTGAGAGAACAGGCTAGCAGTAGAGAGGCTAGGAGAGAGAGAATAGGCTAGCAGTGGAGAGGCTAGGAGAGTGAGAGAGAACAGGCTAGCAGTGGAGAGGCTAGGAGGGTGAGAGAACAGGCTAGCAGTGGAGAGGCTAGGAGAGTGAGAGAACAGGCTAGCAGTGGAGAGGCTAGGAGGGTGAGAGAACAGGCTAGCAGTGGAGAGGCTAGGAGCGTGAGAGAGAACAGGCTAGCAGTGGAGAGGCTAGGAGAGTGAGAGAGAACAGGCAGGCAGTGGAGAGGCTAGGAAGGTGAGAGAACAGGCTAGCAGTGGAGAGGCTAGGAGAGTGAGAGAACAGGCTAGCAGTAGAGAGGCTAGGAGGGTGAGAGAGAACCGGCGAGCCGTGGAGAGGCTATGAGAGTGAGAGAACAGGCTAGCAGTGGAGAGGCCAGGAGGGTGAGAGAACAGGCTAGCAGTGGAGAGGCTTGGAGAGAGAGAACAGGGCAGCAGTGGAGAGGCTAGGAGCGTGAGAGAGAACAGGCTAGCAGTGGAGAGGCTAGGAGCGTGAGAGAACAGGCTAGCAGTGGAGAGGCTAAGGAGAGTGAGAGAACAGGCTAGCAGTAGAGAGGCTAGGAGCGTGAGAGAGAACAGGCTAGCAGTGGAGAGGCTAGGAGAGTGAGAGAGAGAACAGGCTAGCAGTGGAGAGGCAAAGGAGCGTGAGAGAACAGGCTAGCAGTGGAGAGGCTAGGAGCGTGAGAGAACAGGCTAGCAGTAGAGAGGCTAGGAGGGTGAGAGAGAACAGGCGAGCCGTGGAGAGGCTATGAGGGTGAGAGAACAGGCTAGCAGTAGAGAGGCTAAGAGCGTGAGAGAGAACAGGCTAGCAGTGGAGAGGCTAGGAGAGTGAGAGACAGGCTAGCAGTGGAGCGGCTAGGAGAGTGAGAGAACAGGCTAGCAGTGGAGAGGCTAGGAGCGTGAGAGAATAGGCTAGCAGTAGAGAGGCTAGGAGCATGAGAGAGAACAGGCTAGCAGTGGAGAGGCTAGGAGGGTGAGAGAACAGGCTAGCAGTGGAGAGGCTATGAGAGTGAGAGAACAGGCTAGCAGTAGAGAGGCTAGGAGCGTGAGAGAGAACAGGCTAGCAGTGGAGAGGCTAGGAGAGTGAGAGATAACAGGCTAGCAGTGGAGAGGCTAGGAGAGTGAGAGAACAGGCTAGCAGTGGAGAGGCTAGGAGAGAGAGAACAGGCTAGCAGTGGAGAGGCTAGGAGAGTGAGAGAACAGGCTAGCAGTGGAGAGACTAGGAGAGTGAGAGAACAGGCTAGCAGTGGAGAGGCTAGGAGCGTGAGAGAACAGGCTAGCAGTAGAGAGGCTAGGAGCGTGAGAGAGAACAGGCAGGCAGTGGAGAGGCTAGGAGAGTGAGAGAACAGGCTAGCAGTGGAGAGGCTAGGAGCGTGAGAGAACAGGCTAGCAGTGGAGAGGCTAGGAGCGTGAGAGAACAGGCTAGCAGTGGAGAGGCTAGGAGAGAGAGAACAGGCTAGCAGTGGAGAGGCTAGGAGCGTGAGAGAACAGGCTAGCAGTGGAGAGGCCAGGAGGGTGAGAGAACAGGCTAGCAGTGGAGAGGCTTGGAGAGAGAGAACAGGGCAGCAGTGGAGAGGCTAGGAGCGTGAGAGAGAACAGGCTAGCAGTGGAGAGGCTAGGACCGTGAGAGAACAGGCTAGCAGTGGAGAGGCCAGGAGGGTGAGAGAACAGGCTAGCAGTGGAGAGGCTTGGAGAGAGAGAACAGGGCAGCAGTGGAGAGGCTAGGAGCGTGAGAGAGAACAGGCTAGCAGTGGAGAGGCTAGGAGCGTGAGAGAACAGGCTAGCAGTGGAGAGGCTAAGGAGAGTGAGAGAACAGGCTAGCAGTAGAGAGGCTAGGAGCGTGAGAGAGAACAGGCTAGCAGTGGAGAGGCTAGGAGAGTGAGAGAGAGAACAGGCTAGCAGTGGAGAGGCTAAGGAGCGTGAGAGAACAGGCTAGCAGTGGAGAGGCTAGGAGCGTGAGAGAACAGGCTAGCAGTAGAGAGGCTAGGAGGGTGAGAGAGAACAGGCGAGCCGTGGAGAGGCTATGAGAGTGAGAGAACAGGCTAGCAGTAGAGAGGCTAAGAGCGTGAGAGAGAACAGGCTAGCAGTGGAGAGGCTAGGAGAGTGAGAGACAGGCTAGCAGTGGAGCGGCTAGGAGAGTGAGAGAACAGGCTAGCAGTGGAGAGGCTAGGAGCGTGAGAGAATAGGCTAGCAGTAGAGAGGCTAGGAGCATGAGAGAGAACAGGCTAGCAGTGGAGAGGCTAGGAGGGTGAGAGAACAGGCTAGCAGTGGAGAGGCTATGAGAGTGAGAGAACAGGCTAGCAGTAGAGAGGCTAGGAGCGTGAGAGAGAACAGGCTAGCAGTGGAGAGGCTAGGAGAGTGAGAGATAACAGGCTAGCAGTGGAGAGGCTAGGAGAGTGAGAGAACAGGCTAGCAGTGGAGAGGCTAGGAGAGAGAGAACAGGCTAGCAGTGGAGAGGCTAGGAGAGTGAGAGAACAGGCTAGCAGTGGAGAGACTAGGAGAGTGAGAGAACAGGCTAGCAGTGGAGAGGCTAGGAGCGTGAGAGAACAGGCTAGCAGTAGAGAGGCTAGGAGCGTGAGAGAGAACAGGCAGGCAGTGGAGAGGCTAGGAGAGTGAGAGAACAGGCTAGCAGTGGAGAGGCTAGGAGCGTGAGAGAACAGGCTAGCAGTGGAGAGGCTAGGAGCGTGAGAGAACAGGCTAGCAGTGGAGAGGCTAGGAGAGAGAGAACAGGCTAGCAGTGGAGAGGCTAGGAGCGTGAGAGAACAGGCTAGCAGTGGAGAGGCCAGGAGGGTGAGAGAACAGGCTAGCAGTGGAGAGGCTTGGAGAGAGAGAACAGGGCAGCAGTGGAGAGGCTAGGAGCGTGAGAGAGAACAGGCTAGCAGTGGAGAGGCTAGGAGCGTGAGAGAACAGGCTAGCAGTGGAGAGGCTAAGGAGAGTGAGAGAACAGGCTAGCAGTAGAGAGGCTAGGAGCGTGAGAGAGAACAGGCTAGCAGTGGAGAGGCTAGGAGAGTGAGAGAGAGAACAGGCTAGCAGTGGAGAGGCTAAGGAGCGTGAGAGAACAGGCTAGCAGTGGAGAGGCTAGGAGCGTGAGAGAACAGGCTAGCAGTAGAGAGGCTAGGAGGGTGAGAGAGAACAGGCTAGCAGTGGAGAGGCTATGAGAGTGAGAGAACAGGCTAGCAGTAGAGAGGCTAGGAGCGTGAGAGAGAACAGGCTAGCAGTGGAGAGGCTAGGAGAGTGAGAGAGTACAGGCTAGCAGTGGAGAGGCTAGGAGAGTGAGAGAGAACAGGCTAGCAGTGGAGAGGCTAGGAGAGAGAGAACAGGCTAGCAGTGGAGAGGCTAGGAGAGTGAGAGAACAGGCTAGCAGTGGAGAGGCTAGGAGAGTGAGAGAACAGGCTAGCAGTGGAGAGGCTAGGAGCGTGAGAGAATAGGCTAGCAGTAGAGAGGCTAGGAGCGTGAGAGAGAACAGGCTAGCAGTGGAGAGGCTAGGAGGGTGAGAGAACAGGCTAGCAGTGGAGAGGCTAGGAGCGTGAGAGAACAGGCTAGCAGTGGAGAGGCTAGGAGAGTGAGAGAGAACAGGCAGGCAGTGGAGAGGCTAGGAGAGTGAGAGAGAACAGGCTAGCAGTGGAGAGGCTAGGATGGTGAGAGAACAGGCTAGCAGTGGAGAGGCTAGCAGAGTGAGAGAGAACAGGCTAGCAGTGGAGAGGCTAGGAGCGTGAGAGAACAGGCTAGCAGTAGAGAGGCTAGGAGCGTGAGAGATAACAGGCTAGCAGTGGAGAGGCTAGGAGAGTGAGAGAGAACAGGCTAGCAGTGGAGAGGCTATGAGAGAGAGAACAGGCTAGCAGTGGAGAGGCTAGGAGAGTGAGAGAACAGGCTAGCAGTGTAGAGGCTAGGAGAGTGAGAGAACAGGCTAGCAGTGGAGAGGCTAGGAGAGTGAGAGAACAGGCTAGCAGTGAAGAGGCTAGGAGCGTGAGAGAACAGGCTAGCAGTAGAGAGGCTAGGAGCGTGAGAGAGAACAGGCTAGCAGTGGAGAGGCTAGGAAGGTGAGAGAACAGGCTAGCAGTGGAGAGGCTAGGAGCGTGAGAGAGAACAGGCTAGCAGTGGAGAGGCTAGGAGAGTGAGAGAGAACAGGCAGGCAGTGGAGAGGCTAGGAGAGTGAGAGAGAACAGGCTAGCAGTGGAGAGGCTAGGAGGGTGAGAGAACAGGCTAGCAGTGGAGAGGCTAGGAGAGTGAGAGAACAGGCTAGCAGTGGAGAGGCTAGGAGGGTGAGAGAACAGGCTAGCAGTGGAGAGGCTAGGAGCGTGAGAGAACAGGCTAGCAGTGGAGAGGCCAGGAGGGTGAGAGAACAGGCTAGCAGTGGAGAGGCTAGGAGCGTGAGAGAGAACAGGCTAGCAGTGGAGAGGCTAGGAGAGAGAGAGAACAGGCGAGCAGTGGAGAGGCTAGGAGAGGGAGAGAGAACAGGCTAGCAGTGGAGAGGCTAGGAGAGGGTGAGAGAACAGGCTAGCAGTGGAGAGGCTAGGAGAGGGTGAGAGAACAGGCTAGCAGTGGAGAGGCTAGGAGAGTGAGAGAACAGGCTAGCAGTGGAGAGTCTCGGAGAGAGAGAACAGGGCAGCAGTGGAGAGGCTAGGAGCGTGAGAGAGAACAGGCTAGCAGTGGAGAGGCTAGGAGCGTGAGAGAACAGGCTAGCAGTGGAGAGGCTAAGGAGAGTGAGAGAACAGGCTAGCAGTAGAGAGGCTAGGAGCGTGAGAGAGAACAGGCTAGCAGTGGAGAGGCTAGGAGAGTGAGAGAGAGAACAGGCTAGCAGTGGAGAGGCTAAGGAGCGTGAGAGAACAGGCTAGCAGTAGAGAGGCTAGGAGAGAGAGAATAGGCTAGCAGTGGAGAGGCTAGGAGAGTGAGAGAGAACAGGCTAGCAGTGGAGAGGCTAGGAGGGTGAGAGAACAAGCTAGCAGTGGAGAGGCTAGGAGAGTGAGAGAACAGGCTAGCAGTGGAGAGGCTAGGAGGGTGAGAGAACAGGCTAGCAGTGGAGAGGCTAGGAGCGTGAGAGAGAACAGGCTAGCAGTGGAGAGGCTAGGAGAGTGAGAGAGAACAGGCAGGCAGTGGAGAGGCTAGGAAGGTGAGAGAACAGGCTAGCAGTGGAGAGGCTAGGAGAGTGAGAGAACAGGCTAGCAGTAGAGAGGCTAGGAGGGTGAGAGAGAACCGGCGAGCCGTGGAGAGGCTATGAGAGTGAGAGAACAGGCTAGCAGTGGAGAGGCCAGGAGGGTGAGAGAACAGGCTAGCAGTGGAGAGGCTTGGAGAGAGAGAACAGGGCAGCAGTGGAGAGGCTAGGAGCGTGAGAGAGAACAGGCTAGCAGTGGAGAGGCTAGGAGCGTGAGAGAACAGGCTAGCAGTGGAGAGGCTAAGGAGAGTGAGAGAACAGGCTAGCAGTAGAGAGGCTAGGAGCGTGAGAGAGAACAGGCTAGCAGTGGAGAGGCTAGGAGAGTGAGAGAGAGAACAGGCTAGCAGTGGAGAGGCTAAGGAGCGTGAGAGAACAGGCTAGCAGTGGAGAGGCTAGGAGCGTGAGAGAACAGGCTAGCAGTAGAGAGGCTAGGAGGGTGAGAGAGAACAGGCGAGCCGTGGAGAGGCTATGAGAGTGAGAGAACAGGCTAGCAGTAGAGAGGCTAGGAGTGTGAGAGAGAACAGGCTAGCAGTGGAGAGGCTAGGAGAGTGAGAGACAGGCTAGCAGTGGAGCGGCTAGGAGAGTGAGAGAACAGGCTAGCAGTGGAGAGGCTAGGAGCGTGAGAGAATAGGCTAGCAGTAGAGAGGCTAGGAGCGTGAGAGAGAACAGGCTAGCAGTGGAGAGGCTAGGAGGGTGAGAGAACAGGCTAGCAGTGGAGAGGCTATGAGAGTGAGAGAACAGGCTAGCAGTAGAGAGGCTAGGAGCGTGAGAGAGAACAGGCTAGCAGTGGAGAGGCTAGGAGAGTGAGAGATAACAGGCTAGCAGTGGAGAGGCTAGGAGAGTGAGAGAACAGGCTAGCAGTGGAGAGGCTAGGAGAGAGAGAACAGGCTAGCAGTGGAGAGGCTAGGAGAGTGAGAGAACAGGCTAGCAGTGGAGAGACTAGGAGAGTGAGAGAACAGGCTAGCAGTGGAGAGGCTAGGAGCGTGAGAGAACAGGCTAGCAGTAGAGAGGCTAGGAGCGTGAGAGAGAACAGGCAGGCAGTGGAGAGGCTAGGAGAGTGAGAGAACAGGCTAGCAGTGGAGAGGCTAGGAGCGTGAGAGAACAGGCTAGCAGTGGAGAGGCTAGGAGCGTGAGAGAACAGGCTAGCAGTGGAGAGGCTAGGAGAGAGAGAACAGGCTAGCAGTGGAGAGGCTAGGAGCGTGAGAGAACAGGCTAGCAGTGGAGAGGCCAGGAGGGTGAGAGAACAGGCTAGCAGTGGAGAGGCTTGGAGAGAGAGAACAGGGCAGCAGTGGAGAGGCTAGGAGCGTGAGAGAGAACAGGCTAGCAGTGGAGAGGCTAGGAGCGTGAGAGAACAGGCTAGCAGTGGAGAGGCTAAGGAGAGTGAGAGAACAGGCTAGCAGTAGAGAGGCTAGGAGCGTGAGAGAGAACAGGCTAGCAGTGGAGAGGCTAGGAGAGTGAGAGAGAGAACAGGCTAGCAGTGGAGAGGCTAAGGAGCGTGAGAGAACAGGCTAGCAGTGGAGAGGCTAGGAGCGTGAGAGAACAGGCTAGCAGTAGAGAGGCTAGGAGGGTGAGAGAGAACAGGCGAGCCGTGGAGAGGCTATGAGAGTGAGAGAACAGGCTAGCAGTAGAGAGGCTAGGAGCGTGAGAGAGAACAGGCTAGCAGTGGAGAGGCTAGGAGAGTGAGAGAGAACAGGCTAGCAGTGGAGAGGCTAGGAGAGTGAGAGAGAACAGGCTAGCAGTGGAGAGGCTAGGAGAGAGAGAACAGGCTAGCAGTGGAGAGGCTAGGAGAGTGAGAGAACAGGCTAGCAGTGGAGAGGCTAGGAGAGTGAGAGAACAGGCTAGCAGTGGAGAGGCTAGGAGCGTGAGAGAATAGGCTAGCAGTAGAGAGGCTAGGAGCGTGAGAGAGAACAGGCTAGCAGTGGAGAGGCTAGGAGGGTGAGAGAACAGGCTAGCAGTGGAGAGGCTAGGAGCGTGAGAGAACAGGCTAGCAGTGGAGAGGCTAGGAGAGTGAGAGAGAACAGGCAGGCAGTGGAGAGGCTAGGAGAGGGTGAGAGAACAGGCTAGCAGTGGAGAGGCTAGGAGAGTGAGAGAACAGGCTAGCAGTGGAGAGTCTCGGAGAGAGAGAACAGGGCAGCAGTGGAGAGGCTAGGAGCGTGAGAGAGAACAGGCTAGCAGTGGAGAGGCTAGGAGCGTGAGAGAACAGGCTAGCAGTGGAGAGGCTAAGGAGAGTGAGAGAACAGGCTAGCAGTAGAGAGGCTAGGAGCGTGAGAGAGAACAGGCTAGCAGTGGAGAGGCTAGGAGAGTGAGAGAGAGAACAGGCTAGCAGTGGAGAGGCTAAGGAGCGTGAGAGAACAGGCTAGCAGTAGAGAGGCTAGGAGAGAGAGAATAGGCTAGCAGTGGAGAGGCTAGGAGAGTGAGAGAGAACAGGCTAGCAGTGGAGAGGCTAGGAGGGTGAGAGAACAAGCTAGCAGTGGAGAGGCTAGGAGAGTGAGAGAACAGGCTAGCAGTGGAGAGGCTAGGAGGGTGAGAGAACAGGCTAGCAGTGGAGAGGCTAGGAGCGTGAGAGAGAACAGGCTAGCAGTGGAGAGGCTAGGAGAGTGAGAGAGAACAGGCAGGCAGTGGAGAGGCTAGGAAGGTGAGAGAACAGGCTAGCAGTGGAGAGGCTAGGAGAGTGAGAGAACAGGCTAGCAGTAGAGAGGCTAGGAGGGTGAGAGAGAACCGGCGAGCCGTGGAGAGGCTATGAGAGTGAGAGAACAGGCTAGCAGTGGAGAGGCCAGGAGGGTGAGAGAACAGGCTAGCAGTGGAGAGGCTTGGAGAGAGAGAACAGGGCAGCAGTGGAGAGGCTAGGAGCGTGAGAGAGAACAGGCTAGCAGTGGAGAGGCTAGGAGCGTGAGAGAACAGGCTAGCAGTGGAGAGGCTAAGGAGAGTGAGAGAACAGGCTAGCAGTAGAGAGGCTAGGAGCGTGAGAGAGAACAGGCTAGCAGTGGAGAGGCTAGGAGAGTGAGAGAGAGAACAGGCTAGCAGTGGAGAGGCTAAGGAGCGTGAGAGAACAGGCTAGCAGTGGAGAGGCTAGGAGCGTGAGAGAACAGGCTAGCAGTAGAGAGGCTAGGAGGGTGAGAGAGAACAGGCGAGCCGTGGAGAGGCTATGAGAGTGAGAGAACAGGCTAGCAGTAGAGAGGCTAGGAGTGTGAGAGAGAACAGGCTAGCAGTGGAGAGGCTAGGAGAGTGAGAGACAGGCTAGCAGTGGAGCGGCTAGGAGAGTGAGAGAACAGGCTAGCAGTGGAGAGGCTAGGAGCGTGAGAGAATAGGCTAGCAGTAGAGAGGCTAGGAGCGTGAGAGAGAACAGGCTAGCAGTGGAGAGGCTAGGAGGGTGAGAGAACAGGCTAGCAGTGGAGAGGCTATGAGAGTGAGAGAACAGGCTAGCAGTAGAGAGGCTAGGAGCGTGAGAGAGAACAGGCTAGCAGTGGAGAGGCTAGGAGAGTGAGAGATAACAGGCTAGCAGTGGAGAGGCTAGGAGAGTGAGAGAACAGGCTAGCAGTGGAGAGGCTAGGAGAGAGAGAACAGGCTAGCAGTGGAGAGGCTAGGAGAGTGAGAGAACAGGCTAGCAGTGGAGAGACTAGGAGAGTGAGAGAACAGGCTAGCAGTGGAGAGGCTAGGAGCGTGAGAGAACAGGCTAGCAGTAGAGAGGCTAGGAGCGTGAGAGAGAACAGGCAGGCAGTGGAGAGGCTAGGAGAGTGAGAGAACAGGCTAGCAGTGGAGAGGCTAGGAGCGTGAGAGAACAGGCTAGCAGTGGAGAGGCTAGGAGCGTGAGAGAACAGGCTAGCAGTGGAGAGGCTAGGAGAGAGAGAACAGGCTAGCAGTGGAGAGGCTAGGAGCGTGAGAGAACAGGCTAGCAGTGGAGAGGCCAGGAGGGTGAGAGAACAGGCTAGCAGTGGAGAGGCTTGGAGAGAGAGAACAGGGCAGCAGTGGAGAGGCTAGGAGCGTGAGAGAGAACAGGCTAGCAGTGGAGAGGCTAGGAGCGTGAGAGAACAGGCTAGCAGTGGAGAGGCTAAGGAGAGTGAGAGAACAGGCTAGCAGTAGAGAGGCTAGGAGCGTGAGAGAGAACAGGCTAGCAGTGGAGAGGCTAGGAGAGTGAGAGAGAGAACAGGCTAGCAGTGGAGAGGCTAAGGAGCGTGAGAGAACAGGCTAGCAGTGGAGAGGCTAGGAGCGTGAGAGAACAGGCTAGCAGTAGAGAGGCTAGGAGGGTGAGAGAGAACAGGCGAGCCGTGGAGAGGCTATGAGAGTGAGAGAACAGGCTAGCAGTAGAGAGGCTAGGAGCGTGAGAGAGAACAGGCTAGCAGTGGAGAGGCTAGGAGAGTGAGAGAGAACAGGCTAGCAGTGGAGAGGCTAGGAGAGTGAGAGAGAACAGGCTAGCAGTGGAGAGGCTAGGAGAGAGAGAACAGGCTAGCAGTGGAGAGGCTAGGAGAGTGAGAGAACAGGCTAGCAGTGGAGAGGCTAGGAGAGTGAGAGAACAGGCTAGCAGTGGAGAGGCTAGGAGCGTGAGAGAATAGGCTAGCAGTAGAGAGGCTAGGAGCGTGAGAGAGAACAGGCTAGCAGTGGAGAGGCTAGGAGGGTGAGAGAACAGGCTAGCAGTGGAGAGGCTAGGAGCGTGAGAGAACAGGCTAGCAGTGGAGAGGCTAGGAGAGTGAGAGAGAACAGGCAGGCAGTGGAGAGGCTAGGAGAGTGAGAGAGAACAGGCTAGCAGTGGAGAGGCTAGGATGGTGAGAGAACAGGCTAGCAGTGGAGAGGCTAGCAGAGTGAGAGAGAACAGGCTAGCAGTGGAGAGGCTAGGAGCGTGAGAGAACAGGCTAGCAGTAGAGAGGCTAGGAGCGTGAGAGATAACAGGCTAGCAGTGGAGAGGCTAGGAGAGTGAGAGAGAACAGGCTAGCAGTGGAGAGGCTATGAGAGAGAGAACAGGCTAGCAGTGGAGAGGCTAGGAGAGTGAGAGAACAGGCTAGCAGTGTAGAGGCTAGGAGAGTGAGAGAACAGGCTAGCAGTGGAGAGGCTAGGAGAGTGAGAGAACAGGCTAGCAGTGAAGAGGCTAGGAGCGTGAGAGAACAGGCTAGCAGTAGAGAGGCTAGGAGCGTGAGAGAGAACAGGCTAGCAGTGGAGAGGCTAGGAAGGTGAGAGAACAGGCTAGCAGTGGAGAGGCTAGGAGCGTGAGAGAGAACAGGCTAGCAGTGGAGAGGCTAGGAGAGTGAGAGAGAACAGGCAGGCAGTGGAGAGGCTAGGAGAGTGAGAGAGAACAGGCTAGCAGTGGAGAGGCTAGGAGGGTGAGAGAACAGGCTAGCAGTGGAGAGGCTAGGAGAGTGAGATAACAGGCTAGCAGTGGAGAGGCTAGGAGGGTGAGAGAACAGGCTAGCAGTGGAGAGGCTAGGAGCGTGAGAGAACAGGCTAGCAGTGGAGAGGCCAGGAGGGTGAGAGAACAGGCTAGCAGTGGAGAGGCTAGGAGCGTGAGAGAGAACAGGCTAGCAGTGGAGAGGCTAGGAGAGAGAGAGAACAGGCGAGCAGTGGAGAGGCTAGGAGAGGGAGAGAGAACAGGCTAGCAGTGGAGAGGCTAGGAGAGGGTGAGAGAACAGGCTAGCAGTGGAGAGGCTAGGAGAGGGTGAGAGAACAGGCTAGCAGTGGAGAGGCTAGGAGAGTGAGAGAACAGGCTAGCAGTGGAGAGTCTCGGAGAGAGAGAACAGGGCAGCAGTGGAGAGGCTAGGAGCGTGAGAGAGAACAGGCTAGCAGTGGAGAGGCTAGGAGCGTGAGAGAACAGGCTAGCAGTGGAGAGGCTAAGGAGAGTGAGAGAACAGGCTAGCAGTAGAGAGGCTAGGAGCGTGAGAGAGAACAGGCTAGCAGTGGAGAGGCTAGGAGAGTGAGAGAGAGAACAGGCTAGCAGTGGAGAGGCTAAGGAGTGTGAGAGAACAGGCTAGCAGTGGAGAGGCTAGGAGAGTGAGAGAGAACAGGCTAGCAGTGGAGAGGCTAAGGAGGGTGAGAGAACAGGCTAGCAGTGGAGTGGCTAGGAGCGTGAGAGAACAGGCTAGCAGTAGAGAGGCTAGGAGAGAGAGAATAGGCTAGCAGTGGAGAGGCTAGGAGAGTGAGAGAGAACAGGCTAGCAGTGGAGAGGCTAGGAGGGTGAGAGAACAAGCTAGCAGTGGAGAGGCTAGGAGAGTGAGAGAACAGGCTAGCAGTGGAGAGGCTAGGAGGGTGAGAGAACAGGCTAGCAGTGGAGAGGCTAGGAGCGTGAGAGAGAACAGGCTAGCAGTGGAGAGGCTAGGAGAGTGAGAGAGAACAGGCAGGCAGTGGAGAGGCTAGGAAGGTGAGAGAACAGGCTAGCAGTGGAGAGGCTAGGAGAGTGAGAGAACAAGCTAGCAGTAGAGAGGCTAGGAGGGTGAGAGAGAACCGGCGAGCCGTGGAGAGGCTATGAGAGTGAGAGAACAGGCTAGCAGTGGAGAGGCCAGGAGGGTGAGAGAACAGGCTAGCAGTGGAGAGGCTTGGAGAGAGAGAACAGGGCAGCAGTGGAGAGGCTAGGAGCGTGAGAGAGAACAGGCTAGCAGTGGAGAGGCTAGGAGCGTGAGAGAACAGGCTAGCAGTGGAGAGGCTAAGGAGAGTGAGAGAACAGGCTAGCAGTAGAGAGGCTAGGAGCGTGAGAGAGAACAGGCTAGCAGTGGAGAGGCTAGGAGAGTGAGAGAGAGAACAGGCTAGCAGTGGAGAGGCTAAGGAGCGTGAGAGAACAGGCTAGCAGTGGAGAGGCTAGGAGCGTGAGAGAACAGGCTAGCAGTAGAGAGGCTAGGAGGGTGAGAGAGAACAGGCGAGCCGTGGAGAGGCTATGAGAGTGAGAGAACAGGCTAGCAGTAGAGAGGCTAGGAGCGTGAGAGAGAACAGGCTAGCAGTGGAGAGGCTAGGAGAGTGAGAGACAGGCTAGCAGTGGAGCGGCTAGGAGAGTGAGAGAACAGGCTAGCAGTGGAGAGGCTAGGAGCGTGAGAGAATAGGCTAGCAGTAGAGAGGCTAGGAGCGTGAGAGAGAACAGGCTAGCAGTGGAGAGGCTAGGAGGGTGAGAGAACAGGCTAGCAGTGGAGAGGCTATGAGAGTGAGAGAACAGGCTAGCAGTAGAGAGGCTAGGAGCGTGAGAGAGAACAGGCTAGCAGTGGAGAGGCTAGGAGAGTGAGAGATAACAGGCTAGCAGTGGAGAGGCTAGGAGAGTGAGAGAACAGGCTAGCAGTGGAGAGGCTAGGAGAGAGAGAACAGGCTAGCAGTGGAGAGGCTAGGAGAGTGAGAGAACAGGCTAGCAGTGGAGAGACTAGGAGAGTGAGAGAACAGGCTAGCAGTGGAGAGGCTAGGAGCGTGAGAGAACAGGCTAGCAGTAGAGAGGCTAGGAGCGTGAGAGAGAACAGGCAGGCAGTGGAGAGGCTAGGAGAGTGAGAGAACAGGCTAGCAGTGGAGAGGCTAGGAGCGTGAGAGAACAGGCTAGCAGTGGAGAGGCTAGGAGCGTGAGAGAACAGGCTAGCAGTGGAGAGGCTAGGAGAGAGAGAACAGGCTAGCAGTGGAGAGGCTAGGAGCGTGAGAGAACAGGCTAGCAGTGGAGAGGCCAGGAGGGTGAGAGAACAGGCTAGCAGTGGAGAGGCTTGGAGAGAGAGAACAGGGCAGCAGTGGAGAGGCTAGGAGCGTGAGAGAGAACAGGCTAGCAGTGGAGAGGCTAGGAGCGTGAGAGAACAGGCTAGCAGTGGAGAGGCTAAGGAGAGTGAGAGAACAGGCTAGCAGTAGAGAGGCTAGGAGCGTGAGAGAGAACAGGCTAGCAGTGGAGAGGCTAGGAGAGTGAGAGAGAGAACAGGCTAGCAGTGGAGAGGCTAAGGAGCGTGAGAGAACAGGCTAGCAGTGGAGAGGCTAGGAGCGTGAGAGAACAGGCTAGCAGTAGAGAGGCTAGGAGGGTGAGAGAGAACAGGCGAGCCGTGGAGAGGCTATGAGAGTGAGAGAACAGGCTAGCAGTAGAGAGGCTAGGAGCGTGAGAGAGAACAGGCTAGCAGTGGAGAGGCTAGGAGAGTGAGAGAGAACAGGCTAGCAGTGGAGAGGCTAGGAGAGTGAGAGAGAACAGGCTAGCAGTGGAGAGGCTAGGAGAGAGAGAACAGGCTAGCAGTGGAGAGGCTAGGAGAGTGAGAGAACAGGCTAGCAGTGGAGAGGCTAGGAGAGTGAGAGAACAGGCTAGCAGTGGAGAGGCTAGGAGCGTGAGAGAATAGGCTAGCAGTAGAGAGGCTAGGAGCGTGAGAGAGAACAGGCTAGCAGTGGAGAGGCTAGGAGGGTGAGAGAACAGGCTAGCAGTGGAGAGGCTAGGAGCGTGAGAGAACAGGCTAGCAGTGGAGAGGCTAGGAGAGTGAGAGAGAACAGGCAGGCAGTGGAGAGGCTAGGAGAGTGAGAGAGAACAGGCTAGCAGTGGAGAGGCTAGGATGGTGAGAGAACAGGCTAGCAGTGGAGAGGCTAGGAGAGTGAGAGAGAACAGGCTAGCAGTGGAGAGGCTAGGAGCGTGAGAGAACAGGCTAGCAGTAGAGAGGCTAGGAGCGTGAGAGATAACAGGCTAGCAGTGGAGAGGCTAGGAGAGTGAGAGAGAACAGGCTAGCAGTGGAGAGGCTATGAGAGAGAGAACAGGCTAGCAGTGGAGAGGCTAGGAGAGTGAGAGAACAGGCTAGCAGTGTAGAGGCTAGGAGAGTGAGAGAACAGGCTAGCAGTGGAGAGGCTAGGAGAGTGAGAGAACAGGCTAGCAGTGAAGAGGCTAGGAGCGTGAGAGAACAGGCTAGCAGTAGAGAGGCTAGGAGCGTGAGAGAGAACAGGCTAGCAGTGGAGAGGCTAGGAAGGTGAGAGAACAGGCTAGCAGTGGAGAGGCTAGGAGCGTGAGAGAGAACAGGCTAGCAGTGGAGAGGCTAGGAGAGTGAGAGAGAACAGGCAGGCAGTGGAGAGGCTAGGAGAGTGAGAGAGAACAGGCTAGCAGTGGAGAGGCTAGGAGGGTGAGAGAACAGGCTAGCAGTGGAGAGGCTAGGAGAGTGAGAGAACAGGCTAGCAGTGGAGAGGCTAGGAGGGTGAGAGAACAGGCTAGCAGTGGAGAGGCTAGGAGCGTGAGAGAACAGGCTAGCAGTGGAGAGGCCAGGAGGGTGAGAGAACAGGCTAGCAGTGGAGAGGCTAGGAGCGTGAGAGAGAACAGGCTAGCAGTGGAGAGGCTAGGAGAGAGAGAGAACAGGCGAGCAGTGGAGAGGCTAGGAGAGGGAGAGAGAACAGGCTAGCAGTGGAGAGGCTAGGAGAGGGTGAGAGAACAGGCTAGCAGTGGAGAGGCTAGGAGAGGGTGAGAGAACAGGCTAGCAGTGGAGAGGCTAGGAGAGTGAGAGAACAGGCTAGCAGTGGAGTCTCGGAGAGAGAGAACAGGGCAGCAGTGGAGAGGCTAAGAGCGTGAGAGAGAACAGGCTAGCAGTGGAGAGGCTAGGAGCGTGAGAGCACAGGCTAGCAGTGGAGAGGCTAAGGAGAGTGAGAGAACAGGCTAGCAGTAGAGAGGCTAGGAGCGTGAGAGAGAACAGGCTAGCAGTGGAGAGGCTAGGAGAGTGAGAGAGAGAACAGGCTAGCAGTGGAGAGGCTAAGGAGTGTGAGAGAACAGGCTAGCAGTGGAGAGGCTAGGAGAGTGAGAGAGAACAGGCTAGCAGTGGAGAGGCTAAGGAGGGTGAGAGAACAGGCTAGCAGTGGAGTGGCTAGGAGCGTGAGAGAACAGGCTAGCAGTAGAGAGGCTAGGAGAGAGAGAATAGGCTAGCAGTGGAGAGGCTAGGAGCGTGAGAGAACAGGCTAGCAGTGGAGAGGCCAGGAGGGTGAGAGAACAGGCTAGCAGTGGAGAGGCTAGGAGCGTGAGAGAGAACAGGCTAGCAGTGGAGAGGCTAGGAGAGAGAGAGAGAACAGGCGAGCAGTGGAGAGGCTAGGAGAGTGAGAGAGAACAGGCTAGCAGTGGAGAGGCTAGGAGAGGGTGAGAGAACAGGCTAGCAGTGGAGAGGCTAGGAGAGGGTGAGAGAACAGGCTAGCAGTGGAGAGGCTAGGAGAGTGAGAGGACAGGCTAGCAGTGGAGAGGCTTGGAGAGAGAGAACAGGGCAGCAGTGGACGGGCTAGGAGCGTGAGAGAGAACAGGCTAGCAGTGGAGAGGCTAGGAGCGTGAGAGAGAACAGGCTAGCAGTGGAGAGGCTAGGAGAGTGAGAGAGAGAACAGGCTAGCAGTGGAGAGGCTAAGGAGCGTGAGAGAACAGGCTAGCAGTGGAGAGGCTAGGAGAATTAGAGAGAACAGGCTAGCAGTGGAGAGGCTAGGAGAGTGAGAGAGAACAGGCTAGCAGTGGAGAGGCTAGGAGAGAGAGAACAGGCTAGCAGTGGAGAGGCTAGGAGAGTGAGAGAGAACAGGCTAGCAGTGGAGAGGCTAGGAGGGTGAGAGAACAGGCTAGCAGTGGAGAGGCTAGGAGCATGAGAGAACAGGCTAGCAGTGGAGAGGCCAGGAGGGTGAGAGAACAGGCTAGCAGTGGAGAGGCTAGGAGCGTGAGAGAGAACAGGCTAGCAGTGGAGAGGCTAGGAGAGAGAGAGAACAGGCGAGCAGTGGAGAGGCTAGGAGAGTGAGAGAGAACAGGCTAGCAGTGGAGAGGCTAGGAGAGAGAGAACAGGCTAGCAGTGGAGAGGCTAAGAGAGTGAGAGAACAGGCTAGCAGTGTAGAGGCTAGGAGAGTGAGAGAACAGGCTAGCAGTGGAGAGGCTAGGAGAGTGAGAGAACAGGCTAGCAGTGAAGAGGCTAGGAGCGTGAGAGAACAGGCTAGCAGTAGAGAGGCTAGGAGCGTGAGAGAGAACAGGCTAGCAGTGGAGAGGCTAGGAAGGTGAGAGAACAGGCTAGCAGTGGAGAGGCTAGGAGCGTGAGAGAGAACAGGCTAGCAGTGGAGAGGCTAGGAGAGTGAGAGAGAACAGGAAGGCAGTGGAGAGGCTAGGAGAGTGAGAGATAACAGGTTAGCAGTGGAGAGGCTAGGAGGGTGAGAGAACAGGCTAGCAGTGGAGAGGCTAGGAGAGTGAGAGAACAGGCTAGCAGTGGAGAGGCTAGGAGGGTGAGAGAACAGGCTATCCTCGCACAGTAGCAGTGTGCTTGTTTATTAACTATCCTCACACAGTAGCAGCGTGTTTGTTTATTAACTATCACACAGCAGTGTGCTTGTTTATTAACTTTCCTCACACAGTAGCAGTGTGCTTGTTTATTAACTATCCTCACACAGTAGCAGTGTGCTTGTATATTAACTTTCCTCACACAGTAGCAGTGTGCTTGTTTATTAACTATCCTTACACAGCAGTGTGCTTGTTTATTAACTATCCTCACACAGTAGCAGTGTGCTTGTTTATTAACTATCACTCAGTAGCAGTGTGCTTGTTTATTAACTATCACACAGCAGTGTGCTTGTTTATTAACTATTCTCACACAGTAGCAGTGTGCTTGTTTATTAACTATCCTCACAGTAGCAGTGTGCTTGTTTATTAACTATCCTCACACAGTAGCAGTGTGCTTGTTTATTAACTATCCTCACACAGCAGGAGGAGGAGGAGAAGGATCGCAACTCACAGCGCCATGGAAGTTTGCTGCAGCAGCAGCGGCGTGAGGGACGCCGGCCACCCCATCGTGGTGCAGGTGAACGTCACTAGCCTCTCCACTGCTAGCCTGTACTCTCACTCTGCTAGCCTCTCCACTGCTAGCCTGTGCTCTCTCACCCTCAGCCTCTCCACTGCTAGCCTGTTCTCTCACCCTCCTAGCCTCTCTACTGCTAGCCTGTTCTCTCACTTTCCTTAGCCTCTCCACTGCTTGCCTGTTCTCTCTCACTCTCCTAGCCTCTCCACTGCTAGCCTGTTCTCTCTCTCCTAGCCTCTCTACTGCTAGCCTGTTCTCTCACCCTCCTAGCCTCTCCACTGCTAGCCTGTTCTCTCTCACGCTCCTAGCCTCTCCACTGCTAGCCTGTTCTCTCTCACTCTCCTAGTTTCTCCACTGCTAGCCTGTTCTCTCTCACGCTCCTAGCCTCTCCACTGCTAGCCTGTTCTCTCACCCTCCTTGCCTCTCCACTGCTAGCCTGTTCTCTCTCTCTCTCCTAGCCTCTCCACTGCTAGACTGTTCTCTCTCACTCTCCGAGCCTCTCCACTGCTAGCCTGTTCTCTCTCACTCTCCTAGCCTCTCCACTGCTAGCCTGTTCTCTCTCACTCTCCTAGGCTCTCCACTGCCTGCCTGTTCTCTCACTCTCCTAGCCTCTCCACTGCTAGCCTGTTCTCTCACTCTCCTAGCCTCTCCACTGCTAGCCTGTTCTCTGTCTCCTAGCCTCTCCACTGCTAGCCTGTTCTCTCTCACACTCCTAGCCTCTCCACTGCTAGCCTGTTCTCTCTCACGCTCCTAGCCTCTCCACTGCTAGCCTGTTCTATCTCACTCTCCTAGCCTCTCCACTGCTAGCCTGTTCTATCTCACTCTCCTAGCCTCTCCACTGCTAGCCGGTTCTCTCTCTCCTAGCCTCTCCACTGCTAGCCTGTTCTCTCACGCTCCTAGCCTCTCCACTGCTAGCCTGTTCTCTCTCACACTCCTAGCCTCTCCACTGCTAGCCTGTTCTCTCACTTTCCTTAGCCTCTCCACTGCTTGCCTGTTCTCTCTCACTCTCCTAGCCTCTCCACTGCTAGCCTGTTCTCTCTCTCCTAGCCTCTCTACTGCTAGCCTGTTCTCTCACCCTCCTAGCCTCTCCACTGCTAGCCTGTTCTCTCTCACGCTCCTAGCCTCTCCACTGCTAGCCTGTTCTCTCACTCTCCTTAGCCTCTCCACTGCTAGCCTGTTCTCTCTCACGCTCCTAGCCTCTCCACTGCTAGCCTGTTCTCTCTCACTCTCCTAGTTTCTCCACTGCTAGCCTGTTCTCTCTCACGCTCCTAGCCTCTCCACTGCTAGCCTGTTCTCTCACTCTCCTTAGCCTCTCCACTGCTATCCTGTTCTCTATCTCTCCTAGCCTCTCCACTGCTAGACTGTTCTCTCTCACTCTCCTAGCCTCTCCACTGCTAGCCTGTTCTCTCTCACTCTCCTAGCCTCTCCACTGCTAGCCTGTTCTCTCTCACTCTCCTAGGCTCTCCACTGCCTGCCTGTTCTCTCACTCTCCTAGCCTCTCCACTGCTAGCCTGTTCTCTGTCTCCTAGCCTCTCCACTGCTAGCCTGTTCTCTCTCACACTCCTAGCCTCTCCACTGCTAGCCTGTTCTCTCTCACGCTCCTAGCCTCTCCACTGCTAGCCTGTTCTATCTCACTCTCCTAGCCTCTCCACTGCTAGCCTGTTCTATCTCACTCTCCTAGCCTCTCCACTGCTAGCCGGTTCTCTCTCTCCTAGCCTCTCCACTGCTAGCCTGTTCTCTCACGCTCCTAGCCTCTCCACTGCTAGCCTGTTCTCTCTCACACTCCTAGCCTCTCCACTGCTAGCCTGTTCTCTCACTTTCCTTAGCCTCTCCACTGCTTGCCTGTTCTCTCTCACTCTTCTAGCCTCTCCACTGCTAGCCTGTTCTCTCTCTCCTAGCCTCTCTACTGCTAGCCTGTTCTCTCTCACTCTCCTAGCCTCTCCACTGCTAGCCTGTTCTCTCACCCTCCTAGCCTCTCCACTGCTAGCCTGTTCTCTCACCCTCCTAGCCTCTCCACTGCTAGCCTGTTCTCTCTCACGCTCCTAGCCTCTCCACTGCTAGCCTGTTCTCTCACTCTCCTTAGCCTCTCCACTGCTAGCCTGTTCTCTCTCACGCTCCTAGCCTCTCCACTGCTAGCCTGTTCTCTCTCACTCTCCTAGTTTCTCCACTGCTAGCCTGTTCTCTCTCACGCTCCTAGCCTCTCCACTGCTAGCCTTTTCTCTCACCCTCCTTGCCTCTCCACTGCTAGCCTGTTCTCTCTCTCTCTCCTAGCCTCTCCACTGCTAGACTGTTCTCTCTCACTCTCCTAGCCTCTCCACTGCTAGCCTGTTCTCTCTCACTCTCCTAGCCTCTCCACTGCTAGCCTGTTCTCTCTCACTCTCCTAGGCTCTCCACTGCCTGCCTGTTCTCTCACTCTCCTAGCCTCTCCACTGCTAGCCTGTCCTCTCACTCTCCTTAGCCTCTCCACTGCTAGCCTGTTCTCTCACTCTCCTAGCCTCTCCACTGCTAGCCTGTTCTCTGTCTCCTAGCCTCTCCACTGCTAGCCTGTTCTCTCTCACACTCCTAGCCTCTCCACTGCTAGCCTGTTCTCTCTCACGCTCCTAGCCTCTCCACTGCTAGCCTGTTCTATCTCACTCTCCTAGCCTCTCCACTGCTAGCCTGTTCTCTCTCTCCTAGCCTCTCCACTGCTAGCCTGTTCTCTCACGCTCCTAGCCTCTCCACTGCTAGCCTGTTCTCTCTCACACTCCTAGCCTCTCCACTGCTAGCCTGTTCTCTCTCACGCTCCTAGCCTCTCCACTGCTAGCCTGTTCTATCTCACTCTCCTAGCCTCTCCACTGCTAGCCTGTTCTCTCTCTCCTAGCCTCTCCACTGCTAGCCTGTTCTCTCGCTCTCCTAGCCTCTCCACTGCTAGCCTGTTCTCTCTCTTCTAGCCTCTCCACTGCTAGCCTGTTCTCTCTCACTCTCCTAGCCTCTCCACTGCTAGCCTGTTCTCTCTCACTCTCCTAGCCTCTCCACTGCTAGCCTGTTCTCTCTCACTCTCCTAGCCTCTCCACTGCTAGCCTGTTCTCTCACTCTCTTTTTCTTTTTTCAACGTAAAAGTTAATTTATTAAGCCACGCATCATGCGTCGACAACGGTAACAACACCACAACGAACCTGGGGCTTAATGTAAAACAACGCGAATGTTTACGTGCCGAGGAGCGCCTATTTCCCGCCCTCCCCCGCGCGAGGGTCACGTGATCGGCGAGGGTCACGTGATCGGCGAGGGTCACGTGATCGGCGAGGGTCACGTGATCGGCGAGGGTCACGTGATCGGCGAGGGTCACGTGATCGGCGAGGGTCACGTGATCGGCGAGGGTCACGTGATCGGCGAGGGTCACGTGATCGGCGAGGGTCACGTGATCGGCGAGGGTCACGTGATCGGCGAGGGTCACGTGATCGGCGAGGGTCACGTGATCGGCGAGGGTCACGTGATCCTGTGTCCTGTGCGTGTACAGCGTGTGTCTCTCTGTGTCTGTGTCCTGTGTGTGTACAGCGTGTCTGTCTGTGTCCTGTGTGTGTACAGCGTGTCTCTCTCTGTGTCTGTGTCCTGTGTGTGTACAGCGTGTGTCTCTCTGTGTCTGTGTCCTGTGCGTGTACAGCGTGTCTCTCTGTGTCTGTGTCCTGTGCGTGTACAGCGTGTGTCTCTCTGTGTCTGTGTCCTGTGCGTATACAGCGTGTGTCTCTCTGTGTCTGTGTCCTGTGTGTACAGCGTGTGTCTCTCTGTGTCTGTGTCCTGTGTGTGTACAGCGTGTGTCTCTCTGTGTCATGTGTGTGTACAGCGTGTGTCTCTCTGTGTCTGTGTCCTGTGTGTGTACAGCGTGTCTCTCTGTGTCTGTGTCCTGTGTGTGTACAGCGTGTCTCTCTGTGTCTGTGTCCTGTGTGTGTACAGCACGTGTCTCTCTGAGTCTGTGTCCTGTGCGTGTACAGCGTGTGTCTCTCTGTGTCTGTCCTGTGCGTGTACAGCGTGTGTCTTTCTGTGTCTGTGTCCTATGTGTGTACAGCGTGTGTCTCTCTGTGTGTCCTGTGTGTGTACAGCGTGTGTCTCTCTGTGTCTGTGTCCTGTGTGTGTACAGCGTGTGTCTCTCAGTCTGTGTCCTGTGTGTACAGCGTGTGTCTCTCTGTGTCTGTGTCCTGTGTGTGTACAGCACGTGTCTCTCTGTGTCTGTGTCCTGTGTGTGTACAGCACGTGTCTCTCTGTGTCTGTGTCCTGTGTGTGTACAGCGTGTGTCTCTCTGTGTCTGTGTCCTGTGTGTGTACAGCGCGTGTCTCTCTGTGTCTGTGTCCTGTGTGTGTACAGCGTGTGTCTCTCTGTGTCTGTGTCCTGTGTGTGTACAGCACGTGTCTCTCTGTGTCTGTGTCCTGTGTGTGTACAGCGTGTGTCTCTGTGTCTGTGTCCTGTGTGTGTACTGCGTGTGTCTCTCTGTGTCTGTGTCCTGTGTGTGTACAGCGTATGTCTCTCTGTGTCTGTGTCCTGTGTGTGTACAGCGTGTGTCTCTCTGTGTCCTGTGTGTGTACAGCGTGTGTCTCTGTGTCCTGTGTGTGTACAGCGTGTGTCTCTCTGTGTCTGTGTCCTGTGTGTGTACAGCGTGTGTCTCTCTGTGTCTGTGTCCTGTGTGTGTACAGCGTGTGTCTCTCTGTGTCCTGTGCGTGTACAGCGTGTGTCTCTCTGTGTCCTGTGCGTGTACAGCGTGTGTCTCTCTGTGTCCTGTGTGTGTACAGCGTGTGTCTCTCTGTGTCTTTGTCCTGTGTGTGTACAGCGTGTGTCTCTCTGTGTCTGTGTCCTGTGTGTGTACAGCGTGTGTCCTCTGTGTCCTGTGTCTGTACAGCGTGTGTCTCTCAGTCTGTGTCCTGTGTGTGTACAGCGTGTGTCTCTCTGTGTCTGTGTCCTGTGTGTGTACAGCGTGTGTCTCTCTGTGTCTGTGTCCTGTGTGTGTACAGCGTGTGTCTCTCTGTGTCTGTGTCCTGTGTGTGTACAGCGTGTGTCTCTCTGTGTCTGTGTCCTGTGTGTGTACAGCGTGTGTCTCTCTGTGTCCTGTGTGTGTACAGCGTGTGTCTCTCTGTGTCCTGTGTGTGTACAGCGTGTGTCTCTCTGTGTCTGTGTCCTGTGTGTGTACAGCGTGTGTCTCTCTGTGTCCTGTGCGTGTACGGCGTGTGTCTCTCTGTGTCCTGTGTGTGTACGGCGTGTGTCTCTCTGTGTCCTGTGTGTGTACAGCGTGTGTCTCTCTGTGTCCTGTGTGTGTACAGCGTGTGTCTCTCTGTGTCTGGGTCCTGTGTGTGTACAGCGTGTGTCTCTCTGTGTCCTGTGTGTGTACAGCGTGTGTCTCTCTGTGTCCTGTGTGTGTACAGCGTGTGTCTCTCTGTGTCTGTGTCCTGTGTGTGTACAGCGTGTGTCTCTCTGTGTCCTGTGCGTGTACAGCGTGTGTCTCTCTGTGTCTGTGTCCTGTGTGTGTACAGCATGTCTCTCTCTGTGTCTGTGTCCTGTGTGTGTACAGCGTGTGTCTCTCTGTGTCTGTGTCCTGTGCGTGTACAGCGTGTGTCTCTCTGTGTCTGTGTCCTGTGCGTGTACAGCGTGTGTCTCTCTGTGTCTGGTTCCTGGGCGTGTACAGCGTGTCTCTCTCTGTCTGTGTCCTGTGCGTGTACAGCGTGTGTCTCTCTGTGTCTGTGTCCTGTGTGTGTACAGCGTGTGTCTCTCTGTGTCCTGTGTGTGTACAGCGTGTGTCTCTCTGTGTCTGTGTCCTGTGTGTGTACAGCGTGTCTCTTTGTGTCTGTGTCCTGTGTGTGTACAGCACGTGTCTCTCTGTGTCTGTGTCCTGTGCGTGTACAGCGTGTGTGTCTCTGTGTCTGTCCTGTGCGTGTACAGCGTGTGTCTCTCTGTGTCTGTGTCCTGTGCATGTACTGCGTGTCTCTCTGTGTCTGTGTCCTGTGTGTGTACAGCGTGTGTCTCTCTGTGTCTGTGTGTGTACAGCGTGTGTCTCTCTGTGTCTGTGTCCTGTGTGTGTACAGCGTGTGTCTCTCTGTGTCCGAGTGTGTACAGCGGGTGTCTCCCTGTGTCTGTGTCCTGTGTGTGTACAGCGTGTCTGTGTCCTGTGTGTGTACAGCGTGTGTCTCCTTGTGTCTGTGTCCTGTGTGTGTACAGCGTGTGTCTCTCTGTGTCTGTCCTGTGTGTGTACAGCGTGTGTCTCTCTGTGTCTGTGTCCTGTGTGTGTACAGCGTGTGTCTCTCTGTGTCTGTGTCCTGTGTGTGTACAGCGTGTATCTCTCTGTGTCCTGTGTGTGTACAGCGTGTGTCTCTCTGTCTGTGTCCTGTGCGTGTACAGCGTGTGTCTCTCTGTCTGTGTCCTGTGTGTGTACAGCGTGTGTCTCTCTGTCTGTGTCCTGTGTGTGTGCAGCGTGTGTCTCTCTGTGTCTGTCCTGTGCGTGTACAGCTTGTGTCTCTCTGTGTTTGTGTCCTGTGTGTGTACAGCGTGTGTCTCTCTGTCTGTGTCCTGTGCGTGTACAGCGTGTGTCTCTCTGTCTGTGTCCTGTGTGTGTACAGCGTGTGTCTCTCTGTCTGTGTCCTGTGTGTGTACAGCGTGCATCTCTCTGTGTCCTGTGTGTGTACAGCGTGTGTCTCTCTGTCTGTGTCCTGTGCGTGTACAGCGTGTGTCTCTCTGTCTGTGTCCTGTGTGTGTACAGCGTGTGTCTCTCTGTCTGTGTCCTGTGCGTGTACAGCGTGTCTCTCTGTGTCTGTGTCCTGTGCGTGTACAGCGTGTGTCTCTCTGTGTCTGTGTCCTGTGCGTGTACAGCGTGTGTCTCTCTGTCTGTGTCCTGTGCGTGTACAGCGTGTGTCTCTCTGTGTCTGTGTCCTGTGCGTGTACAGCGTGTGTCTCTCTGTGTCTGTGTCCTGTGTGTGTACAGCGTGTGTCTCTCTGTGTCTGTGTCCTGTGTGTGTACAGCGTGTGTCTCTCAGTCTGTGTCCTGTGTGTGTACAGCGTGTGTCTCTCTGTGTCTGTGTCCTGTGTGTGTACAGCGTGTGTCTCTCTGTGTCTGTGTCCTGTGTGTGTACAGCGTGTGTCTCTCTGTGTCTGTGTCTTGTGTGTGTACAGCGTGTGTCTCTCTGTGTCTGTGTGTGTACAGCGTGTGTCTCTCTGTGTCTGTGTCCTGTGTGTGTACAGCGTGTGTCTCTCTGTGTCTGTCCTGTGCATGTACAGCGTGTGTCTCTCTGTGTCTGTGTCCTGTGCGTGTACAGCGTGTGTCTCTCTGTGTCTGTGTCCTGTGTGTGTACAGCGTGTGTCTCTCTGTGTCTGTGTCCTGTGTGTGTACAGCGTGTGTCTCTCAGTCTGTGTCCTGTGTGTGTACAGCGTGTGTCTCTCTGTGTCTGTATCCTGTGTGTGTACAGCGTGTGTCTCTCTGTGTCTGTGTCCTGTGTGTGTACAGCGTGTGTCTCTCTGTGTCTGTGTCTTGTGTGTGTACAGCGTGTGTCTCTCTGTGTCTGTGTGTGTACAGCGTGTGTCTCTCTGTGTCTGTGTCCTGTGTGTGTACAGCGTGTGTCTCTCTGTGTCTGTCCTGTGCGTGTACAGCTTGTGTCTCTCTGTGTTTGTGTCCTGTGTGTGTACAGCGTGTGTCTCTCTGTGTCTGTGTCCTGTGTGTGTACAGCGTGTGTCTCTCTGTGTCTGTGTCCTGTGTGTGTACAGCGTGTGTCTCTCTGTGTCCTGTGTGTACAGCGTGTGTCTCTCTGTGTCCTGTGTGTGTACAGCGTGTGTCTCTCTGTGTCTGTGTCCTGTGTGTGTACAGCGTGTGTCTCTCTGTGTCCTGTGTGTGTACGGCGTGTGTCTCTCTGTGTCCTGTGTGTGTACGGCGTGTGTCTCTCTGTGTCCTGTGTGTGTACAGCGTGTGTCTCTCTGTGGCTGGGTCCTGTGTGTGTACAGCGTGTGTCTCTCTGTGTCCTGTGTGTGTACAGCGTGTGTCTCTCTGTGTCCTGTGTGTGTACAGCGTGTGTCTCTCTGTGTCTGTGTCCTGTGTGTGTACAGCGTGTGTCTCTCTGTGTCTTGTGCGTGTACAGCGTGTGTCTCTCTGTGTCTGTGTCCTGTGTGTGTACAGCATGTCTCTCTCTGTGTCTGTGTCCTGTGTGTGTACAGCGTGTGTCTCTCTGTGTCTGTGTCCTGTGCGTGTACAGCGTGTGTCTCTCTGTGTCTGTGTCCTGTGCGTGTACAGCGTGTGTCTCTCTGTGTCTGTGTCCTGGGCGTGTACAGCGTGTGTCTCTCTGTCTGTGTCCTGTGCGTGTACAGCGTGTGTCTCTCTGTGTCTGTGTCCTGTGTGTGTACAGCGTGTGTCTCTCTGTGTCCTGTGTGTGTACAGCGTGTGTCTCTCTGTGTCTGTGTCCTGTGTGTGTACAGCGTGTCTCTTTGTGTCTGTGTCCTGTGTGTGTACAGCACGTGTCTCTCTGTGTCTGTGTCCTGTGCGTGTACAGCGTGTGTGTCTCTGTGTCTGTCCTGTGCGTGTACAGCGTGTGTCTCTCTGTGTCTGTGTCCTGTGCATGTACTGCGTGTCTCTCTGTGTCTGTGTCCTGTGTGTGTACAGCGTGTGTCTCTCTGTGTCTGTGTGTGTACAGCGTGTGTCTCTCTGTGTCTGTGTCCTGTGTGTGTACAGCGTGTGTCTGTCTGTGTCCTGTGTGTGTACAGCGTGTGTCTCTCTGTCTGTGTCCTGTGCGTGTACAGCGTGTGTCTCTCTGTCTGTGTCCTGTGTGTGTACAGCGTGTGTCTCTCTGTCTGTGTCCTGTGTGTGTACAGCGTGCATCTCTCTGTGTCCTGTGTGTGTACAGCGTGTGTCTCTCTGTCTGTGTCCTGTGCGTGTACAGCGTGTGTCTCTCTGTCTGTGTCCTGTGTGTGTACAGCGTGTGTCTCTCTGTCTGTGCCCTGTGCGTGTACAGCGTGTCTCTCTGTGTCTGTGTCCTGTGCGTGTACAGCGTGTGTCTCTCTGTGTCTGTGTCCTGTGTGTGTACAGCGTGTGTCTCTCTGTCTGTGTCCTGTGCGTGTACAGCGTGTGTCTCTCTGTGTCTGTGTCCTGTGCGTGTACAGCGTGTGTCTCTCTGTGTCTGTGTCCTGTGTGTGTACAGCGTGTGTCTCTCTGTGTCTGTGTCCTGTGTGTGTACAGCGTGTGTCTCTCAGTCTGTGTCCTGTGTGTGTACAGCGTGTGTCTCTCTGTGTCTGTGTCCTGTGTGTGTACAGCGTGTGTCTCTCTGTGTCTGTGTCCTGTGTGTGTACAGCGTGTGTCTCTCTGTGTCTGTGTCTTGTGTGTGTACAGCGTGTGTCTCTCTGTGTCTGTGTGTGTACAGCGTGTGTCTCTCTGTGTCTATGTCCTGTGTGTGTACAGCGTGTGTCTCTCTGTGTCTGTCCTGTGCGTGTACAGCGTGTGTCTCTCTCTGTCTGTGTCCTGTGCGTGTACAGCGTGTGTCTCTCTGTGTCTGTGTCCTGTGTGTGTACAGCGTGTGTCTCTCTGTGTCTGTGTCCTGTGTGTGTACAGCGTGTGTCTCTCAGTCTGTGTCCTGTGTGTGTACAGCGTGTGTCTCTCTGTGTCTGTGTCCTGTGTGTGTACAGCGTGTGTCTCTCTGTGTCTGTGTCCTGTGTGTGTACAGCGTGTGTCTCTCTGTGTCTGTGTCTTGTGTGTGTACAGCGTGTGTCTCTCTGTGTCTGTGTGTGTACAGCGTGTGTCTCTCTGTGTCTGTGTCCTGTGTGTGTACAGCGTGTGTCTCTCTGTGTCTGTCCTGTGCGTGTACAGCGTGTGTCTCTCTGTGTTTGTGTCCTGTGTGTGTACAGCGTGTGTCTCTCTGTGTCTGTGTCCTGTGTGTGTACAGCGTGTGTCTCTCTGTGTCCTGTGTGTGTACAGCGTGTGTCTCTCTGTGTCCTGTGTGTGTACAGCGTGTGTCTCTCTGTGTCTGTGTCCTGCGTGTACAGCGTGTGTCTCTCTGTGTCCTGTGCGTGTACGGCGTGTGTCTCTCTGTGTCCTGTGTGTGTACAGCGTGTGTCTCTCTGTGTCCTGTGTGTGTACAGCGTGTGTCTCTCTGTGTCTGGGTCCTGTGTGTGTACAGCGTGTGTCTCTCTGTGTCCTGTGTGTGTACAGCGTGTGTCTCTCTGTGTCCTGTTTGTGTACAGCGTGTGTCTCTCTGTGTCTGTCCTGTGTGTGTACAGCGTGTGTCTCTCTGTGTCCTGTGCGTGTACAGCGTGTGTCTCTCTGTGTCTGTGTCCTGTGTGTGTACAGCATGTCTCTCTCTGTGTCTGTGTCCTGTGTGTGTACAGCGTGTGTCTCTCTGTGTCTGTGTCCTGTGTGTGTACAGCGTGTGTCTCTCTGTGTCTGTGTGTGTACAGCGTGTGTCTCTCTGTGTCTGTGTCCTGTGTGTGTACAGCGTGTGTCTGTCTGTGTCCTGTGTGTGTACAGCGTGTATCTCTCTGTGTCCTGTGTGTGTACAGCGTGTGTCTCTCTGTCTGTGTCCTGTGCGTGTACAGCGTGTGTCTCTCTGTCTGTGTCCTGTGTGTGTACAGCGTGTGTCTCTCTGTCTGTGTCCTGTGTGTGTACAGCGTGCATCTCTCTGTGTCCTGTGTGTGTACAGCGTGTGTCTCTCTGTCTGTGTCCTGTGCGTGTACAGCGTGTGTCTCTCTGTCTGTGTCCTGTGTGTGTACAGCGTGTGTCTCTCTGTCTGTGCCCTGTGCGTGTACAGCGTGTCTCTCTGTGTCTGTGTCCTGTGCGTGTACAGCGTGTGTCTCTCTGTGTCTGTGTCCTGTGTGTGTACAGCGTGTGTCTCTCTGTCTGTGTCCTGTGCGTGTACAGCGTGTGTCTCTCTGTGTCTGTGTCCTGTGCGTGTACAGCGTGTGTCTCTCTGTGTCTGTGTCCTGTGTGTGTACAGCGTGTGTCTCTCTGTGTCTGTGTCCTGTGTGTGTACAGCGTGTGTCTCTCAGTCTGTGTCCTGTGTGTGTACAGCGTGTGTCTCTCTGTGTCTGTGTCCTGTGTGTGTACAGCGTGTGTCTCTCTGTGTCTGTGTCCTGTGTGTGTACAGCGTGTGTCTCTCTGTGTCTGTGTCTTGTGTGTGTACAGCGTGTGTCTCTCTGTGTCTGTGTGTGTACAGCGTGTGTCTCTCTGTGTCTATGTCCTGTGTGTGTACAGCGTGTGTCTCTCTGTGTCTGTCCTGTGCGTGTACAGCGTGTGTCTCTCTCTGTCTGTGTCCTGTGCGTGTACAGCGTGTGTCTCTCTGTGTCTGTGTCCTGTGTGTGTACAGCGTGTGTCTCTCTGTGTCTGTGTCCTGTGTGTGTACAGCGTGTGTCTCTCAGTCTGTGTCCTGTGTGTGTACAGCGTGTGTCTCTCTGTGTCTGTGTCCTGTGTGTGTACAGCGTGTGTCTCTCTGTGTCTGTGTCCTGTGTGTGTACAGCGTGTGTCTCTCTGTGTCTGTGTCTTGTGTGTGTACAGCGTGTGTCTCTCTGTGTCTGTGTGTGTACAGCGTGTGTCTCTCTGTGTCTGTGTCCTGTGTGTGTACAGCGTGTGTCTCTCTGTGTCTGTCCTGTGCGTGTACAGCGTGTGTCTCTCTGTGTTTGTGTCCTGTGTGTGTACAGCGTGTGTCTCTCTGTGTCTGTGTCCTGTGTGTGTACAGCGTGTGTCTCTCTGTGTCCTGTGTGTGTACAGCGTGTGTCTCTCTGTGTCCTGTGTGTGTACAGCGTGTGTCTCTCTGTGTCTGTGTCCTGCGTGTACAGCGTGTGTCTCTCTGTGTCCTGTGCGTGTACGGCGTGTGTCTCTCTGTGTCCTGTGTGTGTACAGCGTGTGTCTCTCTGTGTCCTGTGTGTGTACAGCGTGTGTCTCTCTGTGTCTGGGTCCTGTGTGTGTACAGCGTGTGTCTCTCTGTGTCCTGTGTGTGTACAGCGTGTGTCTCTCTGTGTCCTGTTTGTGTACAGCGTGTGTCTCTCTGTGTCTGTCCTGTGTGTGTACAGCGTGTGTCTCTCTGTGTCCTGTGCGTGTACAGCGTGTGTCTCTCTGTGTCTGTGTCCTGTGTGTGTACAGCATGTCTCTCTCTGTGTCTGTGTCCTGTGTGTGTACAGCGTGTGTCTCTCTGTGTCTGTGTCCTGTGCGTGTACAGCGTGTGTCTCTCTGTGTCTGTGTCCTGTGCGTGTACAGCGTGTGTCTCTCTGTGTCTGTGTCCTGGGCGTGTACAGCGTGTGTCTCTCTGTCTGTGTCCTGTGCGTGTACAGCGTGTGTCTCTCTGTGTCTGTGTCCTGTGTGTGTACAGCGTGTGTCTCTCTGTGTCCTGTGTGTGTACAGCGTGTGTCTCTCTGTGTCTGTGTCCTGTGTGTGTACAGCGTGTCTCTTTGTGTCTGTGTCCTGTGTGTGTACAGCACGTGTCTCTCTGTGTCTGTGTCCTGTGCGTGTACAGCGTGTGTGTCTCTGTGTCTGTCCTGTGCGTGTACAGCGTGTGTCTCTCTGTGTCTGTGTCCTGTGCATGTACTGCGTGTCTCTCTGTGTCTGTGTCCTGTGTGTGTACAGCGTGTGTCTCTCTGTGTCTGTGTGTGTACAGCGTGTGTCTCTCTGTGTCTGTGTCCTGTGTGTGTACAGCGTGTGTCTCTCTGTGTCCGAGTGTGTACAGCGTGTGTCTCCCTGTGTCTGTGTCCTGTGTGTGTACAGCGTGTCTGTGTCCTGTGTGTGTACAGCGTGTGTCTCTCTGTGTCTGTGTCCTGTGTGTGTACAGCGTGTGTCTCTCTGTGTCTGTGTCCTGTGTGTGTACAGCGTGTGTCTCTCTGTGTCTGTGTCCTGTGTGTGTACAGCGTGTATCTCTCTGTGTCCTGTGTGTGTACAGCGTGTGTCTCTCTGTCTGTGTCCTGTGCGTGTACAGCGTGTGTCTCTGTCTGTGTCCTGTGTGTGTACAGCGTGTGTCTCTCTGTCTGTGTCCTGTGTGTGTACAGCGTGTGTCTGTCTGTGTCCTGTGTGTGTACAGCGTGTATCTCTCTGTGTCCTGTGTGTGTACAGCGTGTGTCTCTCTGTCTGTGTCCTGTGTGTGTACAGCGTGTGTCTCTCTGTCTGTGTCCTGTGTGTGTACAGCGTGCATCTCTCTGTGTCCTGTGTGTGTACAGCGTGTGTCTCTCTGTCTGTGTCCTGTGCGTGTACAGCGTGTGTCTCTCTGTGTCTGTGTCCTGTGCATGTACTGCGTGTCTCTCTGTGTCTGTGTCCTGTGTGTGTACAGCGTGTGTCTCTCTGTGTCTGTGTGTGTACAGCGTGTGTCTCTCTGTGTGTGTCCTGTGCGTGTACAGCGTGTCTCTCTGTGTCTGTGTCCTGTGCGTGTACAGCGTGTGTCTCTCTGTGTCTGTGTCCTGTGTGTGTACAGCGTGTGTCTCTCTGTCTCTGTCCTGTGCGTGTACAGCGTGTGTCTCTCTGTGTCTGTGTCCTGTGCGTGTACAGCGTGTGTCTCTCTGTGTCTGTGTCCTGTGTGTGTACAGCGTGTGTCTCTCTGTGTCTGTGTCCTGTGTGTGTACAGCGTGTGTCTCTCAGTCTGTGTCCTGTGTGTGTACAGCGTGTGTCTCTCTGTGTCTGTGTCCTGTGTGTGTACAGCGTGTGTCTCTCTGTGTCTGTGTCCTGTGTGTGTACAGCGTGTGTCTCTCTGTGTCTGTCCTGTGCGTGTACAGCGTGTGTCTCTCTGTGTCTGTGTCCTGTGCGTGTACAGCGTGTGTCTCTCTGTGTCTGTGTCCTGTGTGTGTACAGCGTGTGTCTCTCTGTGTCTGTGTCCTGTGTGTGTACAGCTTGTGTCTCTCAGTCTGTGTCCTGTGTGTGTACAGCGTGTGTCTCTCTGTGTCTGTGTCCTGTGTGTGTACAGCGTGTGTCTCTCTGTGTCTGTGTCCTGTGTGTGTACAGCGTGTGTCTCTCTGTGTCTGTGTCTTGTGTGTGTACAGCGTGTGTCTCTCTGTGTCTGTGTGTGTACAGCGTGTGTCTCTCTGTGTCTGTGTCCTGTGTGTGTACAGCGTGTGTCTCTCTGTGTCTGTCCTGTGCGTGTACAGCGTGTGTCTCTCTGTGTTTGTGTCCTGTGTGTGTACAGCGTGTGTCTCTCTGTGTCTGTGTCCCGTGTGTGTACAGCGTGTGTCTCTCAGTCTGTGTCCTGTGTGTGTACAGCGTGTGTCTCTCTGTGTCTGTGTCCTGTGTGTGTACAGCGTGTGTCTCTCTGTGTCTGTGTCCTGTGTGTGTACAGCGTGTGTCTCTCTGTGTCTGTGTCCTGTGTGTGTACAGTGTGTGTCTCTCTGTGTCTGTGTCCTGTGTGTGTACAGCGTGTGTCTCTCTGTGTCCTGTGTGTGTACAGCGTGTGTCTCTCTGTGTCTGTGTCCTGTGTGTACAGCGTGTGTCTCTCTGTGTCTGTGTCCTGTGTGTGTACAGCGTGTGTCTCTCTGTGTCCTGTGCGTGTACAGCGTGTGTCTCTCTGTGTCCTGTGCGTGTACAGCGTGTGTCTCTCTGTGTCCTGTGTGTGTACAGCGTGTGTCTCTCTGTGTCTGTGTCTTGTGTGTGTACAGCGTGTGTCTCTCTGTGTCTGTGTCCTCTGTGTGTACAGCGTGTGTCTCTCTGTGTCTGTGTCCTGTGTGTGTACAGCGTGTGTCTCTCTGTGTCTGTGTCCTGTGTGTGTACAGTACGTGTCTCTCTGTGTCTGTGTCCTGTGTGTGTACAGCGTGTGTCTCTCTGTGTCTGTCCTGTGCGTGTTCAGCGTGTGTCTCTCTGTGTCTGTGTCCTGTGTGTGTACAGCGTGTGTCTCTCTGTGTCTGTGTCTGTGTGTGTACAGCGTGTGTCTCTCTGTGTCTGTGTCCTGTGTGTGTACAGCGTGTGTCTCTCTGTGTCTGTGTCCTGTGTGTGTACAGCGTGTGTCTCTCTGTGTCTGTGTCCTGTGTGTGTACAGCACGTGTCTCTCAGTCTGTGTCCTGTGTGTGTACAGCGTGTGTCTCTCTGTGTCTGTGTCCTGTGTGTGTACAGCGTGTGTCTCTCTGTGTCTGTGTCCTGTGTGTGTACAGCGTGTGTCTCTCTGTGTCTGTCCTGTGCGTGTACAGCGTGTGTCTCTCTGTGTCTGTGTCCTGTGCGTGTACAGCGTGTGTCTCTCTGTGTCTGTGTCCTGTGTGTGTACAGCGTGTGTCTCTCTGTGTCTGTGTCCTGTGTGTGTACAGCTTGTGTCTCTCAGTCTGTGTCCTGTGTGTGTACAGCGTGTGTCTCTCTGTGTCTGTGTCCTGTGTGTGTACAGCGTGTGTCTCTCTGTGTCTGTGTCCTGTGTGTGTACAGCGTGTGTCTCTCTGTGTCTGTGTCTTGTGTGTGTACAGCGTGTGTCTCTCTGTGTCTGTGTGTGTACAGCGTGTGTCTCTCTGTGTCTGTGTCCTGTGTGTGTACAGCGTGTGTCTCTCTGTGTCTGTCCTGTGCGTGTACAGCGTGTGTCTCTCTGTGTTTGTGTCCTGTGTGTGTACAGCGTGTGTCTCTCTGTGTCTGTGTCCCGTGTGTGTACAGCGTGTGTCTCTCAGTCTGTGTCCTGTGTGTGTACAGCGTGTGTCTCTCTGTGTCTGTGTCCTGTGTGTGTACAGCGTGTGTCTCTCTGTGTCTGTGTCCTGTGTGTGTACAGCGTGTGTCTCTCTGTGTCTGTGTCCTGTGTGTGTACAGTGTGTGTCTCTCTGTGTCTGTGTCCTGTGTGTGTACAGCGTGTGTCTCTCTGTGTCCTGTGTGTGTACAGCGTGTGTCTCTCTGTGTCTGTGTCCTGTGTGTACAGCGTGTGTCTCTCTGTGTCTGTGTCCTGTGTGTGTACAGCGTGTGTCTCTCTGTGTCCTGTGCGTGTACAGCGTGTGTCTCTCTGTGTCCTGTGCGTGTACAGCGTGTGTCTCTCTGTGTCCTGTGTGTGTACAGCGTGTGTCTCTCTGTGTCTGTGTCTTGTGTGTGTACAGCGTGTGTCTCTCTGTGTCTGTGTCCTCTGTGTGTACAGCGTGTGTCTCTCTGTGTCTGTGTCCTGTGTGTGTACAGCGTGTGTCTCTCTGTGTCTGTGTCCTGTGTGTGTACAGTACGTGTCTCTCTGTGTCTGTGTCCTGTGTGTGTACAGCGTGTGTCTCTCTGTGTCTGTCCTGTGCGTGTTCAGCGTGTGTCTCTCTGTGTCTGTGTCCTGTGTGTGTACAGCGTGTGTCTCTCTGTGTCTGTGTCTGTGTGTGTACAGCGTCTGTCTCTCTGTGTCTGTGTCCTGTGTGTGTACAGCGTGTGTCTCTCTGTGTCTGTGTCCTGTGTGTGTACAGCGTGTGTCTCTCTGTGTCTGTGTCCTGTGTGTGTACAGCACGTGTCTCTCTGTGTCTGTGTCCTGTGTGTGTACAGCGTGTGTCTCTCTGTGTCTGTGTCCTGTGTGTGTACAGCGTGTGTCTCTCTGTGTCTATCCTGTGTGTGTGCAGCGTGTCTCTCTGTTTCCTGTGTGTGTACAGCGTGTGTCTCTCTGTGTCTGTGTCCTGTGCGTGTACAGCGTGTGTCTCTGTGTCTGTGTCCTGTGTGTGTACAGCGTGTGTCTCTCTGTGTCTGTGTCCTGTGTGTGTACAGCGTGTGTCTCTCTGTGTCTGTTTCCTGTGTGTGTACAGCGTGTGTTTTTTCTGTGTCTGTGTCCTGTGTGTGTACAGCGTGTGTCTGTCTGTGTCCTGTGTGTGTACAGCGTGTGTCTCTCTGTCTGTGTCCTGTGCGTGTACAGCGTGTGTCTGTGTCTCTCTCTCTCATCATCACGGTGGCTATGAGATGTTAACTACCTCGCCTGGTATACAGGAGGTCGTGAGTCCCTGACGCCTGCTGCTGCTACTGTATATTTGGAGGCTGTGTGTCTCTCTCCCTGTGCTTGCGTGGATTTTTCTCCGGGTTTTCCGGTTTTCCCCTCCCACATTTGGGAACAAAGCGTTTAGCGGAGTGGTTCTTTAACCTGGGGGGGTGTGCGAGATGCCCCCCTTCTGAGGTTACGAACCACCGGTTTGGAGCAGGGCTTAACGATTAATCGATTTCAAATCGATTAATCGCAATGTGAAACAATGCGATTAGCAAATCGCAAAGGCTGCGCTTTTTTGCGATTTGAAAAGTCCTGTTAGTTATTGGAATTGTTTTATTTGTTAGTATTATAACTTTATTCATTTCACTTAACAATTGTTCTATGTTTGATTTGTTCTATTTCAATTAAAACATTTTAATAAATACACGTCGGAAGTGATTGATACCTTTTTTAAGTTATCATCATTGTATTAGAATTTATGTAGAGAGCAGTTCATATTGTTGATGGTATCACGTGGTAATGCTCCATCACGTGTTTTACACACCTATCACAATGTGAATGTTGAACTGAGGTTTCACTTAACAAAAACAATGTTTTTTTTATCACAAATCATATCACAACATCTGTCAGAAAAATCGCAATTTTAGATATTTCCCCCAAATCGTTGAGCCCTAGTTTAGAGTAAAAGCCTCTTCTTGTTATTATTGTGGGTGCCCTCCCCCCCCCCCCCCTCTTGACCCTTGCCAACTGCTGTCGGCTTCAGGGTACCAAAGCTCCACAACTCGACCACCGCGGTGCCACGCGGTGGTCGAGTTGTGGGCGCCCGCAACCCGGCACCCCATTTAAATAATCACCACCTCGGGGTTGTGACCCGTCGTCAGCAGCGCATTCGTCGCCGGTGCCTGGTGCTCGAGCCCCGCACGGCGGCGTCGCAACCGCGCCTCCGACGCATCAAGGAGGAGCGTCGGCGCACCCTCGAAGCCCGGCTCCAGGACAACAGGGAGCGGCTCCGGGCGCACGCGGCGGCGGCCGCGGCCGTGCAACCCTCGGAAGGCCCAGACGGGGCCCTCGCGCAGGTGGGAGAGACGCACTGCGGGGGGGGCGGGGGCGGGGGTGGGGGTGGGGGCCTTGTCTTTGGACCGGCACTGCGCTAAGAACCCGGCAATCCAACTTCGATTCCCGGCTTGACGTCGGTGGCGGGTGATGTCTGAATCTTGGTCCTGGGCTGCCGCCCTTCACCAACCCGCAACTGACTGGCGTGGTGAAGTATGGTCAAACGTATATCCCCCGTTTACACCATCGGAACCTCCTTTGCCAGTAGCAAAATATGATAATTGTTTTTTTTACCCTTTTATCTGGCAATAAAACTGACAGCAGGTATTGCGGGCAATGCACAAAAATGATACCTTGTAAAAAAGGTGTCAGTTTTGTCAGCAGATAAAAGGGTAAAAAAACAATTATCATATCCCCCGTTATCGACACGGCATGGGGAAGTTTGATGGCGGGCAATTGGTTTAAAGTTTTTTTTACGTAAACGGGTTCATGTGACCCCGGCAACCACTGCAGGCACTGCTTATTTGTTGAATTGCTGTCATGGTAGTACATGAATCTTGACTTGAAGCTCTCGGGACTGCAGGAATTTATATTCTTGGGTCTTTCGGTAAAGTCACGCGGATTGGTTAAAATAAAATAATAACAAAAAACCGCGACGTTTCGATCGCAACGCAAGCGGTCTCAACCCGACCACCGCGCGGCGCTCCATTTAAATGGCCACCCCCTCGCTGCCGTGACCCGTCGTCGTCAGCGCCGTCTTCGTCGCCGGTGCCTTGTGCTCGAGCCCCGCACGGCGGCGTCGCAACCGCGCCTCCGACGCATCAAGGAGGAGCGTCGGCGCACCCTCGAAGCCCGGCTCCAGGACAACAGGGAGCGGCTCCGGGCGCACGCGGCGGCGGCCGCGGCCGTGCAACCCTCGGAAGGCCCAGACGGGGCCCTCGCGCAGGTGGGAGAGACGCACTGCGGGGGGGGCGGGGGCGGGGGTGGGGGTGGGGGGGGGGGCCTTGTCTTTGGACCGGCACTGCGCTAAGAACCCGGCAATCCAACTTCGATTCCCGGCTTGACGTCGGTGGCGGGTGATGTCTGAATCTTGGTCCTGGGCTGCCGCCCTTCACCAACCCGCAACTGACTGGCGTGGTGAAGTATGGTCAAACGTATATCCCCCGTTTACACCATCGGAACCTCCTTTGCCAGTAGCAAAATATGATAATTGTTTTTTTTACCCTTTTATCTGGCAATAAAACTGACAGCAGGTATTGCGGGCAATGCACAAAAATGATACCTTGTAAAAAAGGTGTCAGTTTTGTCGGCAGATAAAAGGGTAAAAAAACAATTATCATATCCCCCGTTATCGACACGGCATGGGGAAGTTTGATGGCGGGCAATTGGTTTAAAGTTTTTTTTACGTAAACGGGTTCATGTGACCCCGGCAACCACTGCAGGCACTGCTTATTTGTTGAATTGCTGTCATGGTAGTACATGAATCTTTACTTGAAGCTCTCGGGACTGCAGGAATTTATATTCTTGGGTCTTTCGGTAAAGTCACGCGGATTGGTTAAAATAAAATAATAACAAAAAACCGCGACGTTTCGATCGCAACGCAAGCGGTCTCAACTCGACCACCGCGCGGCGCTCCATTTAAATGGCCACCCCCTCGCTGCCGTGACCCGTCGTCGTCAGCGCCGTCTTCGTCGCCGGTGCCTTGTGCTCGAGCCCTGCACGGCGGCGTCGCGACCGCGCCTCCGACGCATCAAGGAGGAGCGTCGGCGCACCCTCGAAGCCCAGCTCCAGGACAACAGGGAGCAGCTCCGGGCGCACGCAGCGGCGGCGGCGGCGGCGGCGGCGGTCGCGGCCGTGCAGCCCTCGGAAGGCCCAGACGGCGCCCTCGCGCAGGTGGGAGAGACGCACCGCGGGGGGGGGGGGGGGGGGGGGGGGGCGGGGGTCTCGTCTTTGGAGCGGCGTCGCGGTCGGCGGCACTGCGCTAACAACCCGGCAACGTAACTTCGATTCCCGGCTTGACGTCAGGGGGTCGCGACCCGTCAGCGTCGTCTTCGTCGCCGGTGCCTGAGCATGGACCGGCTGGAGAGGTGTTTGTTGGCGGCGCGGTTACTGCGCTGCCACAAGGAGGAGCGGCGGCGCGCTCTGGAAGCCTGGCGCGAAGGCAACGCCGACAGGCTCCGGGGCCAGGCGGCGGCTGCGGCCGCGGCCGTGGCCGCGCAGCCCTCGGAAGTACCGGACGGCGCCCTCGCGCAGGTGGGAGAGACGCACCGCGGGGGGGGGGGGGGGGGGGGTCTTTGTGGCGGCGTCGCACAAACCCGGCGGCGGCACGAGTTTCGGTTCGCGCTCGACGGCCGGCGGCGGCGGCGGAGGCGAATGATGACGACGATAATTATTGACCCGGTCCTGTGCGGCGTTGCAGTCGCTGGCGCCGGGCGTGAGCGGCGTGCGGCACGAGCGGGAGACGGGGGGCCTGCACGAGTGTCTGCGGTACGCCGGGCGGCTCGCCCGCCTGCACGACGAGGACCGCTGGCACACGGAGCGGTGAGCCGCGTGCGTGCGCCCGGCGTGGCACTGCGTAGTAAACGTCGCCAGCACTGGGGAGTCAAAAGGCTGTGCATCCTGTATCGGATATTCCTGCCGCTGTGGATTTGTATAGAATATTCCTGCTGCTGCTGCCGTCGCGTGAGAATGAACGTCTGTTGGTTTACTGCGGGGTGCGTGGGGAGTGGTGGCACCGCGGTCTGAGTGAGCGACGTTAAAACCACGCCGTTGGGTAGCGGCCTTCCCGCGGGGGGGCCTCGCCGTCGGGCTCCGCCGCTCGGTGACGGCGCCGACGCTCGCGGTCGTGACGGCGCCACCGACAACCGCGGTTTGCTTCGACGGCGATGCGATCGACCGAGCTGCATTGACGTCGACGGTTATCGACGACGTCCACGGCGGCGGCGGCGCCGAACTTTTATTTTCGAAGCGCCGCGATTGTGACGACGACGATACGGCCACCCCCACCCCCCCCCCCCCCTCCCGTGAATCCCGCGCCGGCAGGCTGGTGACGGAGCTCCTGCGACTGACGAAGAAGCAGCACGAATCGTTGGCCTCGGCCGGCCTGGCGGGCCCGCAGGAGCACGCGGACCTGGAGGGGGCGATGCGCCTGGCACGGCGCCGGCGCCCCGTCGCGTGGGCCGACGCGGTCGCCGCCGACGCCGGCGACGCGAGCCGCTAGGGTGGCGACGCGGAGGGCCCCGCCGCCCGCCGTGGACTTTCCCCGTATTGCTCGCGCCGTGAGAGTAATTTATAATGTTGAAGTGGTTTTAATTTTTACGCACGTGTTATTTTTTAAGCACATGTTATTTTTTACGCACGTGTTATTTTTTTAAGCACGTGTTATTTTTTACGCACGTGTTATTTGCACATGTTTTAGTGTAAGGGCACTGTCAAATTTCGATTTGTATTTTTGGAGTTTTTTATTTTCTGTTTTATAATGCACTTTATTGTATTGAGCACGCATTATCACGATTAAAGTTATTGGTTCAAACTCTAAGCATATTATTCACGTCTTGTGAGACGCACACTTCATCTTGTGATGTGCTCTGCCTTCTGTCCGTAATGAATAATTTACATTAATGGCTGCCACAAAGTCCCGTAGTGGGAAAAAGTGACATCGGTGGTGCTGAGAATCTGGTTTTAACTTTGTACGCTGTCGAGGGGGTTGAGTTACTTTGCTTGAATGTGTAGGGGTGCTATGGGGAATAAACACATGGCACGGGAAGGTGTGGTTCACCCACACCTTGGTGGCTACAACAATGTCCGCTAAGGCTCCAGTGGGTATAAAGTGCGGGGAGCCAGGGAGCTCGGGGCAGAGTGTGGGGCCCGAGGCTGAAGCAACCAGTGAAAAAAGAAGGCCAGCTAGGTGAGACCCTGGAACTCCTGTGACCGCTGCCCTTTTCAGGGCCGGCACAGCAAGCCAGTGGTGCGGCCCCAGAGCCTCAGAGTCAGAGTCCTTCTGAGGGCCGGTCTGGTCGGCGGGGTGCCGAGATCTGTGCCTAACCAGGTCCGGATCTGATAGCCTCCCTTAGAGCCCTACCAGGAGGAACTGGGAGCCTAGAGCTTAGGCTAGAGAGCCTGGGGTGTGTTCCTGAGTTATACGGGTGGAGGGGCCGCTACCCCTTCTAGTGTAACCCTTGTTAAGGTTTAAATAAATAGTGCTGCTTCTATTCTGCCGTCTCCGTGTCCTGGAACCCACTACAACTGGTGTCAGAAGTGGTCTTAAAATGGACACAAGGAGTACAAACCGATCACAGGAACCCCAGGAGGAGGACGGCTCGCCTGGGATTGCGCCAGAGGCCGCGGCCGACGATCCTGGGATGCCCCAGACGCCCCAACAGCAGCCGCCGCTGGAGGAGTGGCCACCGATGGAGGACGGGTTGCAGGCGGCTCACTCTCGACTGGCTGAGCTGCTGTACGCCGCGGCTTCCACGCTGGAGGAAATCAACCGCGCGGGGCTGCGGGCGCAAAGGCGGCAGAGAGACGAACGCCGTTCAACGGCCATTCCCGCCGAAACACAGCCACCAGATTTAGGATTTGCCGCCATGACACTGTCCGCCACGGCGATTGGACGGTCGCAGCTCCACGTGGACGCTGTGGGCCAATCAGCGGTGATGACGTCATCACCAACGGACGCCTGCTGTCAGGACCAATCGGCGGGCGCATCGTCATCACCAACGGACGCCCGCTGTCAGGACCAATCGGCGGGCGCATCGTCATCACCTGCGCGACCGCTGATGGGTGTCCCCAGCCCCTCCAACACCGGCGGAGATGCCGGAGATGGCGCGCGGCACCTCTCAGAGACGAAGCCATCGTTTCAACAACGCCGGTGTTGAAGGAGTTCGTTTCACCAGGGGTCGGGAACCTTTTTGACTAAGAGAGCCATGAAAGCAAAAAATTTGGAAATTTATTTCAGTGAGAGCCATATAATATATTTTTAAAGTGAATTCAACTAAATGTCAGTATAATAAGCCTCTGAATTTATTCTTTTAAATAATGTTGTTATAACACTCACCATTAATGCGACTTCTGGTGCTGCATGGATTTGCTGATGTCTTTGTAGTCGGGTTGGTACTTTGTAGTCGGGTTGGTACTTGGTGAGGTTAAGCTTCATGCAAGCGTTGAGGCTTTCATCCGTTAAACGTGATCGTAGGTTGGACTTGATGTTTTTAAGATGTGAGAATGACTGCTCACATGCATACGTAGATCCAAACATGGTCAATACAGCAATACTCACACGCTGCAGTGTGTGGCATGTGACAGGAAGCGCGTTCCAAGTTTTGAGAATCAGCTGGTCTTCGGGTTGGAGTTTTTTCATTTCTGTCCACATGTGCTTGCTCGCCAACTCCGCTTTCTGTCGTGTGATTCTTTCCAAATCTTCATTCAGTGACTTGAACTTATTCACCCACATGTCTGAGGCCTTCAGGTCAGCCACTTCTGCTTCAAAATCTCTGACGGAGACACCAGGGATGTAATTCAGGTCGGCTGTGTTCAGTGAACACTCGTTTGGATGGGTGATGAACTTAAAAAGACGAGTGTGCTCACGAAATTCTCCAAAGCGTGCTTTGAAGGACTGTAGGAGACTGGATGTGCAGCCAGCTAGCTGGTGGAGATCAAGGTTTTGAATGGGCTCACTTGCTGTGCATGCATCTTTAAATTGGCTCAGTTTTTCAAAATGTAGTAAACGACCTGTTTCAAGATCCGTGATGAAAAGCTTCAGCTTGTTTTCAAAAGCAAATACAGCTTGTTGAAGGGATAACACTGTATTTCCAATGCCTTGCATTTTCACGTTGAGCTGGTTCAGATGTTCAGTCAGATCTACGAGATAGTAAAACTTGAGGAGCCACTCGGTGTCGGCTAGCTCAGGATGCCCGACGCCTTTCATTTCAAGGAAAGTCCGGATTTCGTTCAGGCAAGCCGCAAAACGGCTAAGCACCTTCCCTCTTGACAACCAACGCACATTGCTGTGCAAAAGCAGACCAGGATAGTTATTTACAACTTCATCCAGCAGTGTTTTAAACTGGCGATCATTTAAGGCTCGGGCAACAATAAAGTTGATCACACGAATGACCAGCGACATCACTTCGCCAAACTGCCTGTCACACATCTGAGCACAAAGTGCCTCCTGGTGTATAATGCAATGGAAACTTAGGATGGGTCTATTTTCATGTTCACGGAGAAGCGCCACAAATCCTTTGTTTTTCCCCACCATACACGGAGCACCATCAGTACACACTGAGAGAAGTTTATCCATAGGTAGACTTTTTTCTTGAGCAAACTCCATGAAAGACTTGAATAAATCCTCACCTCTTGTGGACCCTTTTAATGGCAGAACAGCAAGACTTTCTTCGCGCAGTGTGTCACCAACAGCATATCTTGCAATCACGCTGAACTGCGACAAATGGCTCACGTCTGTTGACTCATCCAAAGCCAGAGAAAAGAACGGCGCTGCATTTATGTCCTTCACTTGCGTTTCCTCCACTTTGTTTGCCATCACGATGGTACGATCATGAACAGTTCTTGCCGACAGAGGCATGTCTTGTATCCGTTTGATTATCTTGTCTTTGTTCGGAAGACCATCAAAAAGTTCATTGGCTACATCCAGCATGAACGTTTTAGCATACTCGCCATCTGTGAATGGTTTTCCGTTCCTCACTATTGCTAAAGAACCAGCAAAGCTAGCCGAATTATAGTCACCTTGCCGGGTCCATACGCGGAGTTGCTGCTGGCTAGCTTGCACCCTGCTCAGAAGCTCTTGGCACGCTTTCTTTCTGCTGTCTCCCGCAGGGTATTTTGATGCAAAGGTAGCGTGGCGCGTGTCGAAGTGCCGCTTTACATTCGACCGTTTCAACGATGTAATTTTGTCATTGCAAATTAGACACACCGCAGAACCCGCTCTCTCCACAAAGGCGAATTCTTCGGTCCATTCGTCCTGGAATGTACGATACTCGTCGTCTTTTTTTCTTTTCGCCATCTTCTTCGTCGAAGGGTTAGCTTTGAGCTAATGACCGAGCAGACGCAGTCTCAGACTGATTCAAAAGGGGGCGTTTACCTGTTTTACCCAGCAACGGCAAACGTAGGCCAGTATCATCCAATTAAAATAATGGACAATTGCTCCTGCAGCCCTGAACAGGACATGCGCAGTGAAAAATCGATGGATGGATTAAAACAAGTGAGAATATTTTGTTTTATCTGCGAGCCATATGCAATCATCAAAAGAGCCACATCTGGCTCGCGAGCCATAGGTTCCCGACCCCTGCTGTACACACACACATACACAGAGACACACACAGACACAAACAGGCAGATTAACACACTCACTGATGCTGCTGGTATAGCTGGGTCTGCTGTGACTCTGTACACACACACACATACACAGAGACACACACAGACACAAACAGGCAGATTAACACACTCACTGATGCTGCTGGTATAGCTGGGTCTGCTGTGACTCTGTACACACACATACACAGAGACACACACAGACACAAACAGACAGATTAACACACTCACTGATGCTGCTGGTATAGCTGGGTCTGCTGTGACTCTGTACACACACACATACACAGAGACACACACAAACACAAACAGACAGATTAACACACTCACTGATGCTGCTGGTATAGCTGGGTCTGCTGTGACTCTGTACACACACACATACACAGAGACACACACAGACACAAACAGGCAGATTAACACACTCACTGATGCTGCTGGTATAGCTGGGTCTGCTGTGACTCTGTACACACACACACATACACAGAGACACACACAGACACAAACAGGCAGATTAACACACTCACTGATGCTGCTGGTATAGCTGGGTCTGCTGTGACTCTGTACACACACACATACACAGAGACACACACAGACACAAAGAGACAGATTAACACACTCACTGATGCTGCTGGGTCTGCTGTGACTCTGAAACTCGCTGAGCTGACGCTTGCCGTCGCAAGCCAATTGCCGCATCGATTCCTCGACATCTAAAGTCGGCGCGATTTCTCTTCCCGTCGAATCCTGCCTGCTTGATGAGAAATCGACCAATCGCCGAAGAGATTCTACGCCCAGCAACGCGGCGATTTTCGACCGTCGCTGAATCGACCGTCGCGATTCCATTAGGCGACTCCGACCTCCGTCGACTCCGTCTCGCGTTCCCGACGGCGGCCATGGAGGCAGCGCGGAGTGGCGGAGTGGCGAGGCGCTGCGATGATGACGACAACAACAACGATGACGACAACAACGATGACGACAACAACAACGATGACGACAACAACGATGATGACGATGACAACAACGATGACGATGACGACGAGCTCACCGTCCAGACCGCAATTTAATCTCCGGCTACGCCGCTCACCTGGCACAGACGGAGCAACAACAACAACAGCAACAACAACAACAGCAACAACAACAACCGCAGCAGCAGCAACTTTGTGCCGCTTCACAGCTCCTGGAGAGCGTCGGGGATTCTCTCCTGGAGCAGCACCGCGCCGCCTTCTCGGCCATGGTGAGCCGCCTGGTGGTGGTGGCGGAGGAGGCCGAGGATCTGCGCGGCTCGGCGCTCGCCGTGGCCCGGGAGATGTTCTCCGACGGGCGCGTGAGCTGGGGCCGCGTGGTGGCGCTGGCGGTGTTCTGCGCGCTGCTCCTCAAGAGGCTCAAGGAAGCCGCCGGCGGCGGCGACAGGGAGCGGAGGGCGGGGAGAGACGCCGAGGCGAGGGCCTCCGTGGCCCACGAGGTGGCCGCTTTCCTGGTGGCCTCGCGGAGCAGCAGGAGGGCCTGGTTCGTGCGCCAGGGAGGCTGGGTGAGACACGCGCTGTGGACACGTGACACCACCTGCTGTGGACACGTGACACCACCTGCTGTGGACACGTGCCACCTGCTGTGGACACGTGACACCTGCTGCTGCTGGTGGTGGTCATTGATTAGTGGTGGTGGTGGTGAGTGGAGATGTGTGACCTGGTGGTTGTCATTGATTAGTGGTGGTGGTGAGTGGAGATGTGTGATGTGGTTGTCATTGATTAGTGGTGGTGGTGGTGGTGAGTGGAGATGTGTGACGTGGTTTTCATTGATTAGTGGTGGTGGTGAGTGGAGATGTGTGACGTGGTTGTGATTGATTAGTGGTGGTGGTGAGTGGAGATGTGTGATGTGGTGGTTGTCATTGATTAGTGGTGGTGGTGAGTGGAGATGTGTGATGTGGTTGTCATTTATTAGAGGTGGTGGTGGTGAGTGGAGATGTGTGACCTGGTGGTTGTCATTGATTAGTGGTGGTGAGTAGAGATGTGTGACGTGGTTGTCATTGATTAGTGGTGGTGGTGAGTGGAGATGTGTGATGTGGTGGTTGTCATTGATTAGTGGTGGTGGTGGTGAGTGGAGATGTGTGATGTGGTTGTGATTGATTAGTGGTGGTGGTGGTGAGTGGAGATGTGTGACGTGGTTGTCATTGATTAGTGGTGGTGGTGCGTGGAGATGTACCACGTGGTTGTGATTGATTAGTGGTGGTGGTGAGTGGAGATGTGTGACGTGGTTGTGATTGATTAGTGGTGGTGGTGAGTGGAGATGTGTGACGTGGTTGTGATTGATTAGTGGTGGTGGTGGTGAGTGGAGATGTGTGACGTGGTTGTCATTGATTAGTGGTGGTGGTGAGTGGAGATGTGTGACCTGGTGGTTGTCATTGATTAGTGGTGGTGAGTGGAGATGTGTGACCTGGTGGTGGTCATTGATTAGTGGTGGTGGTGTTAGTGGTGAGTGGAGATGTGTGACGTGGTTGTCATTGATTAGTGGTGGTGGTGAGTGGAGATGTACCACGTGGTTGTGATTGATTAGTGGTGGTGGTGGTGAGTGGAGATGTGTGATGTGGTTGTCATTGATTAGTGGTGGTGAGTAGAGATGTGTGACCTGGTGGTTGTCATTGATTAGTGGTGGTGGTGGTGAGTGGAGATGTGTGACGTGGTTGTCATTGATTAGTGGTGGTGGTGAGTGGAGATGTGTGACCTGGTGGTTGTAATTGATTAGTGGTGGTGGTGGTGAGTGGAGATGTGTGATGTGGTTGTCATTGATTAGTGGTGGTGAGTGGAGATGTGTGATGTGGTTGTCATTGATTAGTGGTGGTGGTGAGTGGAGATGTGTGACCTGGTGGTTGTCATTGATTAGTGGTGGTGGTGAGTGGAGATGTGTGACCTGGTGGTTGTCATTGATTAGTGGTGGTGGTGGTGAGTGGAGATGTGTGACGTGGTTGTCATTGATTAGTGGTGGTGGTGAGTGGAGATGTGTGACGTGGTTGTCATTGATTAGTGGTGGTGGTGAGTGGAGATGTGTGATGTGGTTGTGATTGATTAGTGGTGGTGGTGAGTGGAGATGTGTGACGTGGTTGTCATTGATTAGTGGTGGTGGTGGTGAGTGGAGATGTGTGACGTGGTTGTCATTGATTAGTGGTGGTGGTGAGTGGAGATGTGTGACCTGGTGGTTGTCATTGATTAGTGGTGGTGAGTGGAGATGTGTGACCTGGTGGTGGTCATTGATTAGTGGTGGTGGTGTTAGTGGTGAGTGGAGATGTGTGACGTGGTTGTCATTGATTAGTGGTGGTGGTGAGTGGAGATGTACCACGTGGTTGTGATTGATTAGTGGTGGTGGTGGTGAGTGGAGATGTGTGATGTGGTTGTCATTGATTAGTGGTGGTGAGTGGAGATGTGTGACCTGGTGGTTGTCATTGATTAGTGGTGGTGGTGGTGAGTGGAGATGTGTGACGTGGTTGTCATTGATTAGTGGTGGTGGTGAGTGGAGATGTGTGACCTGGTGGTTGTCATTGATTAGTGGTGGTGGTGAGTGGAGATGTGTGACCTGGTGGTTGTAATTGATTAGTGGTGGTGGTGGTGAGTGGAGATGTGTGATGTGGTTGTCATTGATTAGTGGTGGTGAGTGGAGATGTGTGATGTGGTTGTCATTGATTAGTGGTGGTGGTGAGTGGAGATGTGTGACCTGGTGGTTGTCATTGATTAGTGGTGGTGGTGAGTGGAGATGTGTGACCTGGTGGTTGTCATTGATTAGTGGTGGTGGTGGTGAGTGGAGATGTGTGACGTGGTTGTCATTGATTAGTGGTGGTGGTGAGTGGAGATGTGTGACGTGGTTGTCATTGATTAGTGGTGGTGGTGAGTGGAGATGTGTGATGTGGTTGTGATTGATTAGTGGTGGTGGTGAGTGGAGATGTGTGACGTGGTTGTCATTGATTAGTGGTGGTGGTGGTGAGTGGAGATGTACCACGTGGTTGTGATTGTTTAGTGGTGGTGGTGAGCGGAGATGTGTGACGTGGTTGTGATTGATTAGTGGTGGTGGTGAGTGGAGATGTGTGACGTGGTTGTCATTGATTAGTGGTGGTGGTGAGTGGAGATGTGTGACGTGGTTGTCATTGATTAGTGGTGGTGGTGGTGAGTGGAGATGTGTGACGTGGTTGTCATTGATTAGTGGTGGTGGTGAGTGGAGATGTGTGACCTGGTGGTTGTCATTGATTAGTGGTGGTGAGTGGAGATGTGTGACCTGGTGGTTGTCATTGATTAGTGGTGGTGGTGGTGAGTGGAGATGTGTGACCTGGTGGTTGTCATTGATTAGTGGTGGTGGTGGTGAGTGGAGATGTGTGACGTGGTTGTCATTGATTAGTGGTGGTGGTGGTGAGTGGAGATGTGTGATGTGGTTGTCATTGATTAGTGGTGGTGGTGGTGAGTGGAGATGTGTGACGTGGTTGTCATTGATTAGTGGTGGTGGTGATGAGTGGAGATGTGTGACCTGGTGGTTGTCATTGATTAGTGGTGGTGGTGAGTGGAGATGTGTGACGTGGTTGTCATTGATTAGTGGTGGTGGTGAGTGGAGATGTACCACGTGGTTGTGATTGTTTAGTGGTGGTGGTGGTGGTGAGCGGAGATGTGTGACGTGGTTGTGATTGATTAGTGGTGGTGGTGAGTGGAGATGTGTGACGTGGTTGTGATTAATTAGTGGTGGTGGTGAGTGGAGATGTGTGACGTGGTTGTCATTGATTAGTGGTGGTGGTGAGTGGAGATGTGTGACGTGGTTGTCATTGATTAGTGGTGGTGGTGAGTGGAGATGTGTGACCTGGTGGTTGTCATTGATTAGTGGTGGTGGTGGTGAGTGGAGATGTGTGACCTGGTGGTTGTCATTGATTAGTGGTGGTGGTGGTGAGTGGAGATGTGTGACCTGGTGGTTGTCATTGATTAGTGGTGGTGGTGGTGAGTGGAGATGTGTGACGTGGTTGTCATTGATTAGTGGTGGTGGTGGTGAGTGGAGATGTGCCACGTGGTGGTCATTGATTAGTGGTGGTAGTGGTGGTGGTGAGTGGAGATGTGTGATGTGGTTGTCATTGATTAGTGGTGGTGGTGGTGAGTGGAGATGTGTGACGTGGTTGTCATTGATTAGTGGTGGTGGTGATGAGTGGAGATGTGTGACCTGGTGGTTGTCATTGATTAGTGGTGGTGGTGAGTGGAGATGTGTGACGTGGTTGTCATTGATTAGTGGTGGTGGTGAGTGGAGATGTGCGACCTGGTTGTGATTGATTATTGGTGGTGAGTGGAGATGTGCGACCTGGTTGTGATTGATTCGTGGTGGTGAGTGGAGATGGTGGGAACTGTGATTTTGGTGGTGATTATGACGGTGGTGATGGGTTCAGACAGCATGAGGATTATTGAGAATTGGGGGTGGGGGTTGTTGTTTTTTGTTACCAGGCGAGACTGAAGAGAAATTTAACTTGTTTTTTTATTTGAGTTTTGCCAAGTTGCTGCGACGTGTCGTCAGCTTAGACAGCTTGGCGCTTCTGTGTAGAGTAGTGAGCGACTGGCAGTGGAGCGGCTTGTGTGTTGGTTAAATTGTGAGAGACGCCTAATCCCCTCTCTCGGACGGCAGAAATCGCCCTGTCGTTCATACCATCTGTATGTGTTTCTCGCCATTGCCTGTGGGGTCTTCAGCGGGTCCATGTTTTAGGAGAAGCATTTGTTTAAAGCGGTCAAATGTGTAAAAAAAAACCCAATTCGTCAATCCAAGACCTGCATATTAAGTTTGTGAAAACGCCGTTGCAGAGCAAATGTCCCGCTCTCCTCTTTTCGAACTCGGCAGCTGGGCCCCATCTGCCTCTTGAGCGCCCAGTTGCACCGCCTGTACAATCGCTAGCCGTGCCACTGCCGTTTTCGGGACCGACACCGCGCGCGCGTGCACACGCACACGCACGACCGTACTGACGGCGGATTGCGCTCGTGTTCCCCCGGACGCAGGACGGGTTCGTGCGGGAGTATGCGCGGGAGACGCCCGGCAGCACGCTCATAAACACGCTGGTGGCCATCGCGGGGTTCGGGGCCATGGCGGGTCTGGCCGCGTTGGGCGTTCGCAAGATCCTCGGCGGTTTCCGCTGAACCTTCCCAGCGGGACGAGGCCCCGATCGTGTCCGGCTCCCGCGCACGGTGTGCCCCACGGCGTCGTCGCCTCCGGCCGAGCTAAACGGAGCACCGCTACCGCGACCGCGGGAAAAACATCGAGACTCTGAACAGACGCGGCACGCCCCCCCCCCACCCCTGCAAAGTTAAATTGTGGTGCTCAACGTTTCCGTGGCGGTAGAGTTTTTGCAAAGATGCAGCTGCAAATGCGCTTTTTTGTTTCACGTGCCGATCTTCGCTGTTCGTTAGTTTCCATTTCGTTAAACCTGCCGCATGGGAGCGATTGCCGCTGGGGTGCGTGGTGCCAAATCGTTGGTTGCATTCCGTGGGGCCTGTCAATGCTTTGTTAATATTTTGAACCTCCGTGCGAGCGAGGTTTTTGCGTCTTCCCAGCGAGAAAAACCCGACGGCCGAATGGAAATTGACGCACGTTGCTCTTGTTGGACGGCAATTATTTTACTTTAATAGAGTCGTTAAATTCACGTTAGTCTGGCTCGATGAGGCAGCATTGTAAGTGTTGGTAAAATTGAGCATTTCGGAAGCACTTATAATTTTTATTATTATTTTATTTAAATACAATTTCAGGACAAGGTGAAAGATTAGAAACGTGTTATATAGTTGCTACCTCGAACACGGCGAGGAATTGAATGACGCTTGCCATCACGGCAGCGTTTTGGCCATAAACAGAGCAATCTGTTCTCGTTGTTTTGCTCTTCACGCAACTCGAGCAAGCGGGAGTTGAATTTGGCAGCGGGCAGCAACAGCCGCTGCAGCGCCTTGCGTGAAATTTGCAGGGTAGCAAAGCCTCAACTTGCAACACAAAAGGTTTAACTTTTTTTCTGCTCGTATGATGTAATATCAGGACTGTGTGGTTACACCGATAGTACCCTTTTATTAGTGCGGGCCTAGAAGGTACACCGAGGAGACGGCTCCCGACCCATCAGGATCCTCCTCCCTGTGCGTGGCCAGGTGAACACGATAGGCAGCTTGGATGGGCCCTATGGTGCGCGGCAGTCTAAGTTTAAAGCCGCGTTTAGAAACGACAAGTCTGGTATCTGGTGTCTGGTTAATCGGAAGTGGGCTACCCCATAAAGTCGCCTTGCAATGGGTGTGCCACTACAAACCAAACTTTGGAGTTGTGAGGTGGCCGGGCCGGTGGGGGGGGGGGGGTTTGTGGATTCCTGTCAGGAGTTTTTCTAAACTTAGATTATTGAAAACAGAGAACCCACCACCCCCCCTCCCCCCTATTTAAAATGGAACTCTGGGTAACCTTTACCCATTGCCCTGTCCTGGATTATATTTCAGTGTACCCTTACCATGCAATAATTACTTGGTTCAGGATAGATCTTTGATATTTTCCTAAGGTAAATCAACGGTGGCAGTTCTACTTGGGTGACACAGCGGGACACAGGCGCCATCGTGGCAACGCACCGCCGTCACCGGCGTGCAGCCCAAGGCGGTCGCTGCAGTTTGCCGGCGGCGGCACAGCACTTGAGAGTTCTGCGGTGAGGAAAAAAAAACAACGCGGCCACGGCTTGTTCAGCCCTGGGCATGGCTCAGTTCCTGCGAGTGGGAAACAAGAGGCATTCGGGTGACACTGCTTTTGCATGTGTAGTGATGCTACCATCACTACGCATGACGCTACCATCACTACGCACGACGCTACCATCACTACGCACGATGCTAGCATCACTAAGCACGACGCTACCATCACTACACACGACGCTACCATCACTACGCACAATGCTACCATCATTACGCACGACGCTACCATCACTACACACGATGCTACCATCACTACACACGATGCTACCATCACTGCGCATGACGCTACCCATCACTACGCACGACGCTACCATCACTACGCACGATGCTACCATCACTACGCACGACGCTATCATCACTATGCATGATGCTACCATCACTGCGTATGATGCTTCCATCACTACGCACGATGCTACCATCACTACGCATGATGCTACCATCACTACGCACGATGCTACCATCACCACGCATGATGCTCGACAATCTTCAGACCTTATTGGTGCTTTCAGTTCCCGCGCCGTCTCTCTCAATACAACAATTAAAGAGTGTCTTGTTTATTTGCCCGACACGTGTTTTATGTTTTACTCTGCCAGTGCTGATTCGATCGTAGCTGAAGTGGAATTGGGGCCAAGAAAGGCGTTCAGTTTACGTGTGCGTTTTTTTTAGATTGTGTGTCTTGTTTATCGTAATCGCCGGCCACGGTCAATCCACTGCTGGATGAAGGCCTCCCCAACCCATCGCCACCTTACGGCCCTGCGATGGTAACGATCCATCCGGAAGCCGATTTCATCGCTCCATCTCTGCGGTGGACGTCATCCCGGGGGGGGGGGGTGTCCCTCTTTTGGCTGCTGCCACACTTAAAAGGCTCGGCAACGCACAACATCGCCTTCGGCGTACCTAGTTGTTTGCTGTTCAGTCCGCTGCTGAATGAGGACATCCCCGTGCTACAGGTCGTGGTAGGTTGGAGCGCCTCGGTAGCGCACACTGGAACTTTGGGAGGGCAAAGCTCTTTATTATTAACACAACAGGTAACTATTAACATGGGGTGGGTGTGACCACCGACCTATCCTCGCTAACGCACACCATCACTCGCAAATGCTCGCTAACACTGGCGCTCTGATACGACTGGCGTGGCCAAGCCAGGGGGGGGGGGGCTACTGGTTGGCCACGCTGACTTGAGCCTTGACTTCTTCACGAGGCGTCTTCACGAGGCGTCTTCATCCCAGATGCGGAGGCCGCTTATATCCGCCTCGGCGTGGCCCGGGACACGCCCAGGCCATGCCCACCTTCTCAAATCCTCGAGAAGGTGGGCGTGGCGTGGCCCGGGACACGCACAGGCCACGCCCACCTTCTCGAATCCTCGAGGTGGGCGTGGCGTGGGCGTGGCCCGGGACACGCCCAGGCCACGCCCACCTTCTGGAATCCTCGAGAAGGCTCAGCCCCTGGCCACGCGACCCCCCCCCCCCCGTCCTCCTGGGGTCTCCGGCCCCCACGAGGCTTCCTTCACAAGACGTGGATCTTCTTCACCAGCAACACGAAGAACCCCGAGCCCCTCGTGCTCCTCCTGCGGTTCTTGTGCCCCGCCCACTCGGTTCTGACACTTGGGGCTGTAGGGGCAAGTGCTGTCACACAGACACAGACAAAGCTACCCCATGTAGCCTTTATCAGGGCTGTAGGGGCAAGTTCTGTCACACAGACAGACCATCTACCCCAGGTAGCCTCTAGCAGGACTGTAGGGGCAAGTGCTGTGAGCAATAGCGCCTATGAAGGCTACCGGCACTGTGGCTACACACACAGAGGGTGTGGGTGGCCAGCACCACCACGCCCGACCGCCTTTGTCACTCTCCCAGTTCTAGCGATGTTTACAACACCACCACCATCACCACCACTCCCCACTCACACACAGTGCGCTAACCACTGCAACACTACTCCCCACTCACACACAGTGCGCTAACCACTGCACCACCACTCCCCACTCACACACAGTGCGCTAACCACTGCACCACCACTCCCCACACACACACAGTGTGCTAACCAATGCACCACCACTCCACACACACACACACAGTGAGCTAACCACTGCACCACCACTCCACACTCACACACAGTGCGCTAACCACTGCACCACCACTCCCCACACACACACACAGTGCGCTAACCACTGCACCACCACTCCACACACAGTGCGCTAAACACTGCACCACCACTCCCCACACACACACACACAACGTGCGCTAACCACTGCACCACCACTCCCCCCACACAAATTATTTCGCGACTCAATGCTGCCCTCTTGTGGTAATAAACTAGAATCTCACTCACCAACTCACCCACTCACCCACCCACCCATTCATCCAGACAAAGCTATCCCAGGTAGCCTCTAGCAGGGCTGTAGGGGCAAGTGGTGTTCCACAGACACTGACAAAGCTACCCCAAGTAGCCTTTGGCAGGGCTGTAGGGGCAAGTGCTGTTACATAGACACAGACAAAGCTACCCCAGGTAGCCTCTAGCGCGGCTGTAGGGGCAAGTGCTGTTACACACAGAGAAAGCTACCCCAGGTAGCCTCTAGCAGGACTGTAGGGGCAAGTGCTGTTACACAAACACAGACAAAGCTACCCCAGGTAGCCTCTAGCAGGGCTGTAGGGGCAAGTGCTGTTACATAGACACAGACAAAGCTACCCCAGGTAGCCTCTAGCGCGGATGTAGGGGCAAGTGCTGTTACACACAGAGAAAGCTACCCCAGGTAGCCTCTAGCAGGACTGTAGGGACAAGTGCTGTTACACAAACACAGACAAAGCTACCCCAGGTAGCCTCTAGCAGGGCTGTAGGGGCAAATGCTGTTACACAAACACAAAGCTACCTTAGGTAGCCTCTCGCAGGGCTGTAGGGGCAAGTGCTATCACACAGATACAAACAAAGCTAACCCAGATAAATTCTAGCAGGGCTGTAGGGGCAAGTGCTGTCAAAACATACATAGACAAAGCTACCCCAGGTAGCCTCTAGCTGGTTGTCGGGGCAAATGTTGTCACACAGACATAGACAAAGCTACCCCAGGTAGACGCTTTCTGGTTGTAGGGGCAAGTGCTGTCACACAGACAAAGTTATCCCCAGGTTGCCTCTAGCAGGGCTGTAGGGGCAAGTGCTGTCACACAGACACAGACCAAGCTACCCTAGGTAGCCTCTAGCAGGACTGTAGGGGCAAGTGCTGTGAGCAATAGCGCCTATGAAGGCTACCAGCACTGTGGCTACACACACAGAGAGGGTGGGTGGCCAGCACCACTACGCCCGACCGCCTTTGTCTCTCTCCCAGTTCTAGCGATGTTTACAACACCACCACCATCACCACCACTTCCCACACACACACACAGTGCGCTAACCACTGCACCACCACTCCCCACTCACACAGTGCGCTATCCACTGCACCACCACTCCCCACTCACACACAGTGCGCTAACCAATGCACCACCACTCCACACACACACAGTGAGCAAACCACTGCACCACCACTCCCCACTCACACACACACAGTGCGCTATCCACTGCACCACCACTCCCCACTCACACACAGTGCGCTAACCACTGCACCACCACTCCCCACACACACACACACAAAGTGCGCTAACCACTGCACCACCACTCCCCCCACACAAATTATTTCGCGACTCAATGCTGCCCTCTTGTGGTAAAAAACTAGAATCTCACTCACCAACTCACGCATTCACTCACCCACCCACCCATTCATCCAGACAAAGCTACCCCAGGTAGCCTCTAGCTGGTTGTAGGGGCAAGTGCTGTTACAGAGACACAGACAAAGCTAACCCAGGTAGCCTCTAGCAGGGCTGTAGGGGCAAGTGCTGTTCCACAGACTGACAAAGCTACCCCAGGTTGCATTTGGCAGGGCTGTAGGGGCAAGTGCTGTTACATATGTAGTGGGTTCCAGGACATGGAGACGGCAGAATAGAAGCAGCACTATTTATTTAAACCTTAACAAGGGTTACACTAGAAGGGATAGCGGCCCCTCCACCCGGATAACTCAGGAACACACCCCAGGCTCTCTAGCCTAAGCTCTAGGCTCCCAGTTACTCCTGGAAGGGCTCTAAGGGAGGCTATCAGATCCGGACCTGGTTAGGCACAGATCTCGGCACCCCGCCGACCAGACCGGCCCTTAGAAGGACTCTGACTCTGGGGCTCTGGGGCCGCACCACTGGCTTGCTGTGCCGGCCCTGAAAAGGGCAGCAGTCACAGGAGTTCCAGGGTCTCACCTAGCTGGCCTTCTTTCTTCACTGGTTGCTTCAGCCTCGGGCCCCACACTCTGCCCCGAGCTCCCTGGCTCCCCGCACTTTATACCCACTGGAGCCTTAGCGGACGTTGTTGTAGCGACCAAGGTGTGGGTGAACCACACCTTCCCGTGCCATGTATTTATTCCCCATAGCACCCCTACATCACCCCCTCCCGTGTAACCCGCAGCCATCCCCGGCTGCAACAATACTCGAACAATAAACACAACAAACCCCCACCCGTGCGTGCCTCATAAGAACGAACACCCCAATAAATAACCCAACCCACCTATACAAAATTACACTATATACACATATACATTGTACTCCCCCCCCCCCCCCATCAACGCAGCAAGAAAACTTAACAGTGAACAACAAGAGTAACAAGAACCATTATTACAACAAGCGACGCGTTTTGGCGCGGGTCCGTTTTGCGGGTCCATCGTAGGGGGAGGGTCCGGTCGGCCCGGCAGTGGGCACCGGCTGTGCAGGTGCACCGTCTTCCGTCACCCCGGAAGGGCAAACTCCGTCCCCACCGGGTGGCGCAGGCGAGCTGGAAGCCGTCACTCTTGAGGCGCCTGAAGGTGGAACAGTTAGCGAAGCATCAGGGGCAGGTGACGAAGACGCCGTCCGGGAGTCAGCGGACACATCACATGCTCGGCCCGTGTAATGTGGTGGAGGGACGCGCGGCGCCACAAACGGCTTCAGACACGAGGGGTGTACGTACCAGCGGCGTTTCCCCCACTGGATACGAACGCACTGCGGCCGCATAACCTTCACAATAACCACAGGGCCCCTTCAAGGCCGCAACAATTTCGCCGAGGTCGCCAACGGCACCTGAGGGCAGTGCAGCCAGGCTTGATCGCCTGGCTTCCACGCATGTGTGCGTGACTGGCGCGATCGCAACCTCTCGTTGGCCTTCTGCCGAGAGGAAGAGTTTTGGGCCGCTGCCTCCCGTGCCTCGGTCAACCTCAGGATATTAAATTTAACGTGGTCGGCCAATTTCGATTTTCTGCTGGTTTCCGAGACGCGGAGCTGAGTCGCAATTGGTGGGTCAACGTCGCGACCGTACATCAAAAAGAACGGCGAGAAGCCGATTGCCGCGTGAGGAGCCATTCTATAGGCGGCCAAAACCCCCGGAATGTGAAGGTCCCAATCGGTCTGGGAGTCACACACCTGGTGACACAACATAGATGTGAGCGTCCTATGCAGCCACTCCACCATGCCAACGGTTTGTGGGTGATAGGGGGAAGTGCGAATCTTTTTCGTACCAAGAAGCGCACACACCTCGTGCAGAAGTACGCCAGAGAAGTTCTTCCCTTGGTCAGTCAGCAGCCGTTTGGGAGCACCCTTGTCGAGGACATAGCCCTGGACAAAGGCCTCGGCAACGGCTGCTGCTGACTGGTTAGCGAGAGGCCATGACATAGGCCATCGGGTGAAATATTCCACGCCAACCAGCAGGTACTTGTTACCCCTAGGGGTCGCAGGGAAGGGCCCCAATATATCGAGTGCGACGAGTTCGTTAACCCGAGAGACCGTGATAGATTGTAGCGGTGGGCAGGCGCCTTTCGCTGGTGGTTTTCGTTGGGCGCACTGAGTGCATGCACCCAGGAGGTCATCCACATCCCTTGCCATACCCGGCCAGAAGAAATCCAGCTGGAGCACGGCAAGGGTCTTGTGGGTTCCCAGGTGCAAAAGCCGCTCATGTGCGGCCCACACGGCCTTACCCCGCAAAGCGGATGGCACCATAAGCCTGTGACGGCAGGCCCTCCCATCCCAATGCATTAGGAGCCCCTGGAGCAGCCCGTACAAATCAATCCCCGCGACCCCCCGTACGGAACCCCCTGCGCGACGACGCAACGCGAGGAGGGATGCGTCCTCCATCTGGAGGCGCCCCCATTCCGCAACAGACAACCCCAGCAAGGAGTCCGCACCTCCCACCCCGACAGGACCCTCAGGCAAGGGGTCCTCAGTGGCAGCAGCGAGAACCGGGATATCTAAGGGGGGGCTATCCTCTGGCGGCTTACAACGCCCTGATCCCCTGAGACAAGCGCAATCTGAGGCGGGCGGCAGGCGAGACAGCGCATCCGCATAAGTGTGCCGAGCACCCTTCCGATATGTGGTCGTGAAATCATAATCCTGAAGGATTTCGAGCCATCGGGACAATTGCCCCGAAGGCTGCGTCACCCGCAAGGCATATTGTAATGCCGCATGGTCCGTACGGACAGTGAAATGCCGACCGTACAGGTATGGGCGATACTGTTGCATAAAAAATACAATAGCCAAGAGTTCCCGACGCGTGACGCAGTATCTCTGTTCCGCCGGAGACAAAACCCTACTGCCATAAGCCACGACGCGTTCCACACCACAGATCACCTGTGAGAGCACACCCCCAATGCCGTATTGCTGGCGTCTGTATCGAGCAGGAAGGGTTCCGAAAAATCGGGGTAGCTCAATGGAGGGGCCCGCACGAGAGCGTCGCGAAGGGAACAAAAAGCGACCTCCTCCTCCTGGCCCCAGTGAAATTTCACTCCCTTCGCCGTCAGAGCGTGTAAGGGCTTAGCAATGGTCGCGAAATCCGCGACGAACCGCCGGTAATAAGACGCAAATCCAATGAAACTCCTGACCTCAGCCACCGAGGTGGGGGTTGGCCAGGAGCTGACACACTGCGTCTTTGCGGGATCGGTGGATATGCCCGAGCGGCTGACGATGTGCCCCAAATAGCGTACGGATTCCCGTAGCAGGTGGCACTTTTGCGGCTTAAATTTCAAATTCGCAGCACGCATTTTGAGGAACACGGTGCGCAAGCGCAAAAGGTGTTCGTCAAATGTCTTGCTGAACACGATGACGTCGTCCAGATAGATCAAACAGACGTTCCACTGTAAGCCAGCCAAAACCAGTTCCATAAGGCGCTGAAATGTCGCCGGAGCGGAGTGTAATCCCATAGGTAACCGGTTAAATTGGAATAGGCCGTGTGGTGTGCGAAACGCAGTCTTTGGCTTGGACTCATCATCCAATGGGAGTTGCCAGAATCCGGATAACAAGTCCAACGTAGAAAAAAAACGTGCGCCAGCCAGAGCAGTCAGAGATTCGTCCATCCGGGGAAGTGGATACGCGTCGGCCATGGAGATCTTATTAAGGCGGCAAAAATCCACACAGATTCGCAAGGACCCATCGTGCTTTTTGACAAGCACTATGGGTGCTCCCCATGGACTGGTGGAAGGGGCTATGTCTGCAGCCAGCATGTCATCCACTGCCGATTTGACATGATCTTTTTCGGCCGGACTTAACCGAAAAGGATTCTGGCGTACCGGGGCATTGTCACCCGTGTCAATGTGGTGACGCAACAATTTCGTGCACCCAATGTCATATTTGTGTTTACTAAAGACATCGGAAAATTCCGGCAGAAGGGTGCGTAGGCCGGCACGCTGGGAGTCGGACAGATCACTCGTGTCCGAACATAGTGCGTCCATCCAACTATCGTCCCCCTCAGAATGCGGTTGAGCCAGAGGATCGGTCCCCACATTACCCATAACCGTGTCTACCACGGGGACCGGCGTCGCGTGCGCGAGCACAGTTCCCTGAGGAACGACGGCCGTCTGTACGCCAACGTTAAGGACGAGGATAAACGGGTCATCGCTCCCCTTAACGAGCGTTTGAGCGGCCACCAGATCCAGCCCGTTTTCCCCAGCCCTCGATGGCCCTAACAGAATTCCCTGGTCCAGAACACCGGGCACGAAAGGCCGACGCAAGCGAAGGGGCACGAGCATTTGCGCCCGGGAGGTACACGCACCGTCCGAGTGACGAACGCTTGTATCGACGCACACGCTGCCCTTGAGGTGACAGGGGAAGGCAGGAATGTTACCCGTCGGCCCGAGGGAAGCTCGATGCAACCCTGATCAATTAGAATTTTAATCGGCATTTTGCCCAAAAAGTCCGTCCCCAACAAGCACGGAACCGCCAGCGAGGACGAGACTAATATCGGCCCGGAGAGTTTGATATCTCCAATGCAAATTTGTGCTCGAATTTGGCCTATGATACCCAGCGAACCCCCGTTCGCTGCGTAACATGGAACGGTGACTGGGAGCAAGGGGCGGCTTTGAACGGGAAGAATATTATAAATCAAGTCTGACACAATGGTCGCCGAAGCTCCCGTATCGACGAGGATACGCACCTCGACCCCGTCAATGCGACCCGCGACCACAGACGAGCCTGCCGACGCAGCAACAATGCGGTGGGCCAATTCCGTCCACTGCCCTGGCCCGAGCACCCTCTCGACCCCGCCGCCACCCAACAAACCAATGGGCGTACCCCGAGGCCCGTACACCGAAACGCGCAAGGTGGGGACAGGTGTGTGCACAGGCCGAGCATGTGGGGTGCCGCGACTTGCCGGGTTGCGATGCGGAGGCCTGTAGGCGGGAGCGCCGTCCGACCGTCCCGGCTGTCGTTGACGAGGCGCCCGGCATTCCGCAGCCACGTGGCCCTTGTGGCCACAGTTGTAGCACGTGATGAGCGCCTTGGGGTGCTCCTGGCGATCCGGTGTTGTCCGAGCCAGCCTCCCTCCGGATCTCCACTCCACCGGGCGACCCGCCGCGAAGACCTCCTCGGAGGGGGGGGATGGTCGGCGTCCCAACACACACCGCAGCTGCGCCCTTGGGGACGAGAGGTGATCGACGCTGCGCTATCAGGTGCACGTGGATGTGTCTTGCTGCCAGCAAGGAGAACATGTCCGCGTCGTCCTCTGCGACCATGACGATCTGTAGCTCCTGGGCCAACGCCAGAAGCTTCTCCGTCACCATCGCGTCCACCCCTTCGCCGTCCATCCGCGGGAAAGCCGCTTTTGCGAGGGCCAGGAGAGCCGTGCGATACGCCAGCGGTGGCTCCTTCTGGCCTCTGCACCGCTCGTGGAAGAGTTTGCGGCAGTCGGACAATGGCCCGTAGACTATGGTGAGGACCTGGAGCGCCGACTGTAGCGTAGATCGCGTTGATCTGGGAGCTGTGATGAGCGTAGCAAGGGCGTCATCGTCCAGCATGGCCGGTAGCGCACTCAACGCCTCGTTGTCCGTCCAGCCGGCCATCTCTTGATGAGCGAGGAAGCGGCGTTGAAAGGCCCCCCAGTCGCCGCCGTCTGAATGAAGGGGGCGTAGGAGCGTGGCGGTGAGGTGTGGGAAGCTGTAAGCCCCAGGCTACTTTGGGCTCGCCTTCCCATCAACCGGAGGCGAGGAATGGTGGTCGTGGTTATTTATGCCCCCACCGAAGATGAACATCCGTGGAGGGATGCAGGCAAAGCCGATGAGTCAGATGCCTTCTATGACCTCCTGTCACAGGTGCTGGCTAAAGTGGCCCCTCGGGATAGAGTCATCATGTTGGGTGACTTCAATGCCCGAGTTGGTCATGATACTGGCACCTGGTCTGGAGTGATTGGAGGGCATGGGCCAGATCAGCTCAATAACAACGGTAGGAGGCTGCTAGATTTTTGTGCAGCCCATGGGCTTGTAATTACCAACACGCTGTTCCGGCATCGGCGCATCCACACAACATCATGGATGCATGCCGGGTCCAAGCAAGAACATCTGCTGGACTACATAGTGACGGACCAGCGAATGCGAGCCCATGTCCTTGACACCAGGACCTACCGTGGAGCTGATCTGCCCTCTGACCATCGACTAGTCATCTGTAAGATGCGCCTGCCATTCTTCCACTCCGGTGGTGGGTGTACACCCAGGACCCCATTCCAACCTAAAGTGGCCTGGTCTCAGTTATCTGATGAAAGTTGCAAGCGAGAATTTCATCATCGCTTGCGGCTGGGGTTGGCATCGTCCCCCACTCCTCCTGATGTCGAGGGTAAATGGGCGAGGTTAAGGACTGTGACTCATGCAGCTGCAATGGCTGCTTTGGGTACGCGGTCCAGACCTCCCCAGAGACCCTGGCTGACAGAGGAGGTGTTCAGGATGGTTGAGCAAAGCGACAGGCCCACTGTCATCGGCTACAAAATCCTACGTCAGAGAATGAGGAGGCTTACCGCAGCCTTCGCTCGGAGGTTCAGAGAGCCGTGAGGCGCTGCAAGGATGGGTGGTGGTCGCGGGTTGCTGAGGAGATGGAGTCTGCCTCCGTGGCCCGTGATCACAAATCTCTATTTAACTCCATCAAAAAAGTAACCTGCAGCGCCACACCTATTACCATCATTAGGGGAAAAAACGGTGATCCAATTTCCGACCCCCAGGAACAGGTTTGCAGATTTGCTGAGCATTTCTGTGAGGTCCTGGGGGAGGGGAAATCCCTCAGCCAAGAAAACATCGTGGCACAAAGTGGGGATGACCCTGGTGAGGCTGCAGTGCCTCAAATATTGGAAGTCACCCCCTGTGAGTGGCTGGCTGAGGTGCCATCTGTTGAGGAAGTACAGAAGGCGATCCGGAGTCTTGAGACCAGTAAAGGCACCGGGTAGAGATGATCTCCCAAGCGAAATGCTGAGGGAGGGTGGCGTTTGTGCACAGACTGCCCTATATGACATCATAACAACAGTCTGGACCACTGGACGAGTTCCGCAGGATTGGAAGGATGCCCTGGTGGTCCCCCTCTTTAAGAAGGGGGACCGCACAGACTGTAACAACTACAGGGGCATCTCACTCCTCAGTGTTCCGGGAAAGGTCCTGGCAAGGATTATTCAACATCACCTTGCCAGGCACGCTGAGGAGAGGCTTGCGGAGCCCCAATGCGGTTTCAGGAAAGGGCGGTCCTGCACAGATGCCATATTTTCTGTCCGTCTGCTACAGCAGAGGTGTAGAGAATTCCAACAAGACCTACGTCTCTGCTTTATTGACCTGGTCAAGGCCTATGATACCATCAGTAGGCCTGGGCTCTGGGTTGTTCTTCGTGCTTTTGGAGTACCTGACCCTCTGCTCACGATCATTAAGGACCTTCATGATGGTGAGCGGGCCCGGGTAAAACTCCGTGGCCGGGAGTCAGAGCCATTCCCTGTACACCTTGGGGTGCGACAGGATGTCTTCTGGCTCCCACATTATTTAACATCTATTTTGACCACGTAGTTCATGAAGCCTTCAATAGCTGTACCAGGGGAATCTCCATTTGGTACAGATATAATGGGAGGCTGATCGATGCCCGGGTGCGGTCAAGGGATGGCGTTATGTATGCAGATGATTTGGTAATAGCTGCTCATTCAGAGGAGGAGTTGGAGATGCTGCTGCTGAGACTAGAGCATGCCACTAACAGATGGGGCCTTACCATCAGCCTCACCAAAACTAAGCACCTGCCTGGGTATTTTGTACCATCGGACACTCCACCCCCACAACTCCCAATCGGTGATGGGGCAGTTGTGGAGAGAGTGGAGAGTTTCCCATACCTGGGCAGTGTGCTTATGACCGGCTCCAGTTTAACAGCAGAGGTCTCACTCCGAATCAGTCGAGCGGCAATATCTTTTCATCGGTTGCGTAACGCTGTGTGGAAGCTACCTGGTCTATCTCTCCGCACTAAGCTTCAGGTCTTCTCGGCTTCGGTCATTCCCTCCCTTCTCTATGCTTGCGAAACGTGGACCCCCCTAATGGAACATCTTTGCCGGTTAGAAACATTTAGGCTAGCCTGCCTACGATCCATCTTGGGTTTAACCAGGCTGGATTGTGTGAGGAGCTCACATATCCTTGAAAGATCTGGGCAAGGTCCCATCGGTGAGCTCCTCCGGCAGACAAGGCTGCGTTGGCTGGGTCATGTAGCCTGCATGCCCAGCCACCGCATGCCGAAACAGCTTTTGTTTAAACGGATCGAGGGGGCTAATCGGGCGTGGCACGTGCTAGAGAAGAGATGGAGTGATGTGGTACAGGAGGACGTGGAGCTGAGTGGACTTGCCGATGACTGGTACCAGCGGTGTCAAGATCGGACTCTGTGGAGGAGGCTCGTGAAGGACGCTGCTACTGGGCAGTTGGAGGCAGTCGCCCTCCAACAACAACGGAGGGCGGAGGAGCGACGCTCACAACAACGAGCGGAGCGCCGGGTGGCTAAAGCACAGCAGATTGGCACAGTAGGGGACACAGGTGGTGCATCAGCCAGTCATCTCAGTCATCTCAGTCAGCCGACCCGTGGCACCTGGATCTGCCCCGTGACCTCCTGCCCGCGGGCGTTCGACACTTCACGTGGCCTCAAGGTGCACATGGTCTGGCACAAGCGTCGTGGTGACGTCACCGCCACTTAGTGGCGAATGGCGGTTGTTTTGTTGTGTGTGTGTGCACGTGCGTGTGTGTGTGCGTGTGGAAAAAATGTACGATACGATTATGGTGGATATTATTACAGAATATCGTAGTATCGCCATATCGAGATAACTTTCGGAGTTAATAACTTTAAAAATATTGTACAATTCTGGAAGAGCGTTCCGAACTTTGTAAGCGTTTGCATTGTGTGAACGTCATCATTTGGAACGAACCAACTTACCGCTTTAAATTGGGGGGGTCACAGACGCGATATATTTTTAATATATAAATATCTACATCTCCAACAGCAATACAATGACAAAGCGACCGTGAATATGTAATATATATTTCATAGTAGATCATTCAGCATATATTGTTCGAGTAAATATGATTCCAATTATGTGATGGAAGTGAAAGTATAAGATTGATAGTTTGAGCATCAACCCTTCGCTGGGAGTGGTAGCTCCCATGTGCAAATGGCTGACGTCTCAAGCCTGGCTCCCAGGACGCTTCGAAACTGTTCAGAACATAACGACTCCCCCCCCCCCCCCCTAAACTTGCACGAACAATTTCTCTCGCCCCATAAAACTCTGAGCAGGATTGAACTCACGCGAACCGGTAAGTGGGTGTTTTGGTTTAAAATTTTGACCAAAAAAAAATCCGGTGTTGTGTGACCCCGTGCGGTGGTGACACCGCAGGCTGTGGTTGCTCCCCGCCGGGGAAGGCGTCTCCTCGGTAGGCAATCCAGGCCATTCAGGCCCTCCCTGGCATCTCGGGCCTAGTCTGTCACAAAGAAAATAAAGAATTAGACATGCTTTGTGGAACTGTTTTCAAAGTAAGATACACAGGCAGCAGTCGTAAGAAAAAAGGCCGAAAGACAATCGTCAGTAACAGAGGTGTTATGAAAAAGGGCCATTGCCCGATTATGCACTACAGTATTTTTAAGTACAGTGTTATTGGTAAATATGTAGGGGTTTTTCTCTCGTGATATACCCGTCTTTGTGTTTGTCCTCATGCTTTGGGTTTCGGGCTGTTCCACGCGAGTTTGAAGCCTTTGGTTAAACGAGGTAACACAACGACGGGTTAAGTTATCTTTTGATGCATCACAGCTGTCAACCCGTACGGTTTACCCCGTATTCTTGTACAGAGACATTGAGTTTTCACGGCCATTCGGGGTACAGCCGTTTCAATACGGGCAAAAAAACATTCTTTAGTAACATAATTTTGTCTATTTGTTTGTGTTTCTACATTGTGATGGGACTCCGTAGGATGAACGTTGATACTGGTAGGAACGAAGTTGTAAACTGAGTGTACCAGCCTGCAATAGATTAATGTGTCCGTCCGTCCATCCCCCTTCAATAGACAGCGCAGAGACTTGTCCTACCAGCCCACCCTGCAGGGACCTGTTATTTATAAAGACACGTGGTGGCCAATATGGTCTGAATTGATCTGTAATAAGGTAGGGCACTGATATGGGGTTGACAGCTACGTGGTGGTGAGTGTACTCGTAGTGATTGTCTATTTGTGTGTTTTTCCCTTGTGATGGGACGTTGTTGTTGTAGGCAGCTGCGGGACTGTGCAACGTTGGTGAGTGGCAGACATCCATTGTAGAGTACAATGTTACTATGCAACCACGTTTGCGCTACCCTCCTCCACCAAGCCACACGGACTAGCCTGGTGAAGTATGGTCAAATCGCGACCCGGGGCGGCGTGGGGAGTCCCTCGTCCAGCAATAGATTAACAAAATGGCTCCAACTGTATATATTTAAAATAAGTAACATTTAAAAATACGTTTTTTTTTTTTAACACGCTTCGTTAAAATGTACCGTACGAGTAATGGCAGAACTCCACGACTCCAGGAAGTGGCCCCGAAGCTTGCCACAACGTAAGGGGCCCGTGGTGATTTACAGCCAACGTCAGTTGAGCAGTGGACAATTAGACCCTAGCCTAAACGTAAGATATATAAAAGATTGCTTCAAAATATCTATTTTTAATGATAGAATATCGTATTGCAGTCGATACGACATTGGGAAGTGGGTTAAAATTGAGTTACAAGATTTGAGGATACAACATAGTTGAGGATACGACAGACAAGAGTGAGTTAAATAAAAGCGTGTAATAATAAAATACATCTCGTGCTGTAGTTAGAATTTGGTGATGCTAAAATGGCGCAGCCATGTTTAAGGTGTGTGACAGTTTCACTAATGCCACACGGACACATTCTGTGTCGCTGTAGTAGACACGTGTGTTGGAATATTACAGTCCACTTCCACACAGCATTGGAGTAGTTTCTCTTTCCACGTGACAAGTGCCGTCTCAAAGACGTTGGGGATTATGGCCTTCCTCTTTAGCGCTGTCCATGATATTCAACTCAAGAATGTTGCATTGGACACTCCCAGTTGTATACATTTGTTAAAATTGCTTACGTGGCTTAATTAATGACACAAATGCACACCACGGTTTCTCATTGAAAAATTGGTAAATTTCTCAATATCACTGTCCTGGGCACAAAAGCAAAGTTTGTGGGGAATAATAGCCATTTTCTATACTTTTGAGGCAAAGGCAATTATAAAATAACACTTTACTACCCGGGAACAGAAATCGTGTTACATAGTGATATAATCACGCGCAAGTGACGTCCTCCACATCGACCAGCTCCCCTCGTTAATAATCATGAGCAGGTGACGTCACTCCACATGGAGCACCCTCCCCCCTCATTAATAAGCATGAGCAGGTGACGTCACTCCACATGGAGCACCCTCCCCCCTCATTAATAATCATGAGCAGGTGACGTCACTCCACATGGAACAGCCCCACTCATTAATAATAATTATAAGGTGACGTCCTCCAAATGGACACCCCCCCCCCCATTCATAATAATTAGTGGCTGACGTCACTCCACATGGGGGGGGGGGCGAGGTGCCTCAGCGTCAATTTACAACCCTCACGACAAAGGCGGAACCCTCACGTCACGCGATCTCCGTAACGCTGTTGTTGAGACATCAAAGTAAGAAGGACGTCACGATGAACAAGGAATTATAACCTTTACACGAAATAGGTCTGTGTCACCGCGCCCTTACAAATTGCACACGCATTGATGTAACGAGTGAGACGTCGCGGTCAGCTTTTCGCTTGCAAGTTTCACATTTACCGCAATGCACCCGTCACTGGACGGGCGAAAGGCGAGTGATTATTTACAGCCCTTCTTTCACTCCACTGTTGGATGAAGGTGAACCCAGGCCACGTATGCCGTTGGGGATATTTGACCGCGTTTCACCACTTTGATCGATGACGTGGAAATGGGGATCCTCGACGTGGGAGCATAGAAGTAGAGTACGACAATGCAGTTTGCTGAACTGCCTTGGGCTTGGTGCTTGCTGATCCAAGCACTGTGAGTGGCGCAACTCTGCAAAGTTGAAACTGGAGCACCTAGAGAACCCACGCGTGTGAAGGGGGCAACGCTCTATCCCATGCAGATGGAATAGATGGAATCCACATATCATGGGACCTTTTTTTGCCAGTATCTAAGTATGAAGGTATGAAACGTAAAAATAGATGGAGTCCACGTTTGCTGCACCGCTTTCTCCTGATGAGCCAGAGTACGGCAACCTCCCCGAAGCACACGGCAAGGAAGTTTCACAACATTTGTGTGATCCACCAACCCACGCTGCCTCCACGGTTCTGGACTAGAGGCCATGTGCAGTATAGCCACCACCGGCCAACTGGTCAGGTAACGAGGGATCATATTGTTAGAATTCAAGTTCACAATCTCATTCAGTCATCTGTCCTTTTGGTCTCGTTTGTATTGTTTCTCAAATGTGCGTGTCTCGCTATTGCAGTGTCGCTTGCTCCGTTAGTCTACATCAGTGATTCTTCACCTTTACTGCAGCCTTGCACCCCTTTGGCTCTCAGTTATTTAACAAAATGTGCAATGTTAATAAATACATGGAGGGTTTTATGAAACAAAGTAGGTTGTGCATACGTGCCCGTGCTTAATTTGTGTTCGGATGATTTACCTTCTAAAAACATCGAGCCATTTCTCGCACCACCAGATAAAGGGCATCTCGCACGCTCAAGGGGTGCGTGCATCACAGGTTAAGAACCACTGCTCTAGAGGTATTGAAGTGGTTTGGTTCACAATGACAGACGAAGTGCGGCATGTTACACAAAAATGGGGCAGGACGAGATGGGAAATGCACGACTGTCAATTCCTGGATTGGAGGTGACACACGATGATGACTTCGCACATCATTAAAGTTTTAAACAGTCGTTTATCACACCCATTGTTCGATGCACGTGTCCGGAACGCGTAAAAATCTATGGTAATCGATGACTCGACGTATCCCTGCGCACGATAGATTAAAAACTCCTTAACTCGTTTATCTCCATTTCTGTCTTTGAACAGGGAACGGGAGAGTGGAACCGAGTAAATTCATCAACCCAAGCCCCTTCGCTCAGCACCTGGCAGCAAGACGAGGCCGGCTGGCGCCATGAACTGGGCCGGCCTCTACGCGGTGCTGAACGGCGCCAATCGCTACTCCACGTCCATCGGCCACGTGTGGCTCTCCGTGCTCTTCATCTTCCGCATCATGGTGCTGGTGGTGGCGGCCGAGAGAGTGTGGGGCGATCAGAAGTCCGGTTTTGTGTGCAACACGCTGCAGCCGGGCTGCCAGAACGTGTGCTACGACCACTACTTCCCCATCTCGAAAGTGCGCCTCTGGGCCCTGCAGCTCATCTTCGTGTCGACGCCGGCGCTGCTCGTGGCCATGCACATCGCTCACCGCCACCGCAGGGCCAAGCGGAAGACGCGGCGGTGCGGGCGGCCCTGCAACGTCGCCATATTGAAGCCGCCAACCGACGGCGTGCTGCTGTGCACGTACGTGGTGAGCGTGCTCTTTCGCGTCGTCTTCGAGTGCTCTTTCCTCTACGCGTTCCACTTCATCTACAGCGGCGTCACGATGCCGCGGCTCCTCAAGTGCGACGCGTCGCCCTGCCCCAACACCGTGGACTGCTTCGTTTCGCGTCCCACCGAGAAGACCATCTTCACCATCTTCATGCTGGCCGCGTCGGCCGTCTGTCTGTTGCTCAACCTGGCCGAGCTGCTCCACCTGCTGGCACGCTACTGCAGCCACGTTTGCCGGCGCGGCTCAGAGCGCCGCTCAGGCGGAGGGAGCGGCTAGCGCGGCCGGTGGAAGAGGCGGGAGGGGGGCGCGTCGACGAGCGAGGGGGGCGTCGGGGTGCCCCCCGGGCCAGCGGAAGGGCGACGGCGAGAGGGGACGCAGTCGGTCGAGGACGCCGGAGCCGGGCAGTGGCGGCGGTGGTGACCGCAGGGCCGGGCAACGGCGGTGGCGGTGGTGCCCGCCCAGCTGGGAGGAGGCCTGAGCAGACATCCTTTGTGGGTGCCTCGCCCGACTCCACACGGTGTATACGTGAGCAAGCGATGTAACGTAATTATGTCGTGCGCAGTTTTTTGCGATGGAATGAAGGCAATGGACTAATTTCACTATTAACATTATGTTCACATTGTTATTAGAATTACGTTTTATATATGTAAGAATCTGAATTCGAGGTGTTTTGTTTGGTGCACCACATTAATGGTGTCATTCCTCCAGGGCCCGTCGAGCCACTGGGCACACACACCTTTGCATGGTTTGCTTACACCGAGCGTTGCCACTGTCCATTCGCGAGCCAAGCGGCTTCCCTGAGCCCGCGGTGGAAATCTCACACGACCGTGACGGGGGACCGCTCTCTCTAGAAGATGACTGCTGTTGACTTCCCACAAAGCCGTGCCCGATTTCACCGACCACGGGAAGGATGATGGACCGAGTGGACGCCCACACTGACGGGGATTTGAACTCCGCAGATTCTCGACCCGGGCGGCTTCGTTCACAGCGCCACACGGCGTGGGACTTTATTAACTTTATTTCTAAACGATTGTTTAAAATAATACGCAACAATAACGATGGCAATAACTGCTATCTCAATAAAAAAGTCACCAAGAACAATAATTTGATCTTAAGTGGAGAGGGGTGGTGACTGCCAGGTTCTTACATTGTTTACAGCCATTGTAATTAAAGCCGAACTAACAAAGGTGTCAAGTCTCGACTGGATACAGAGTGAGTTCAGTATTGCTCGTTGGGCGCTTTTGAAAGCCAAACGATAGCAATAAAAAATAAATTCAAAGCAAGATTGGACATCACAGAGCAAGAACCTTCATCAACAAATACTCTAATATACAGAACTGTATTTTATGCATATCTTAAAAAAACATATGTAAAAACACATGTTCACAGATTTATGTTAAAGGCAGTGGGAGCTTTACTTGGTTAACGCTCAGGGTATGTTTTATAAGTTAGTCCAGAAAAACATTTACAATCACACTGCGCCGTGTAATACATGCAAAACACACGTGGGTTTATGCTCTGTCACACTTGAGAAAGAGAGATATTTTTTTACAGAATTTTGTGTCTTGTCACAAATCACCAAACCAATGCAAATTGAGATTTCGGATAGGTCTACGCACACACGGGACACAATGCGTTTGTTAAAACTCCCCTTATCACCGCAAAGCAAACCACACTGTGGGTTTTATAATAGACTCTCCTTTTGCCGATCCAAGGGACGGGTGTATTGCAATAAGTCTGAAACTTGCAAGCGAAAAGCAGATCGCGACGTGATATATTCATTGCGTCAATTTGCATTCAATCAGTAAGGCTGCAGTGACACAGACCAATTTCATTTAAAAGTTATAATCCCTTGTTCATCATGACGTCCTTTTTACTTTGTCTCAACATCGTTACGGAGATCATGTGACGTGAGGGTTCTGCCTTTGTAGTTAGGGTTATAAGGGGCCATCCATTTAGTACGTACGCATGGAGGGGGGAGGGGGGATTAACCCAAATGTGTACGCTTGCGTATGGGGGGTCTACTGACAATGTACGCATAGGAAACGGGGGGGGGGGTGGGGGGGTGAAGCCTCGATAATAATTTGTCTACATTGTCCTTCAAATGAGTTAGGGGCCGTCCATAAATGACGTCAAGCGATTTTGGACGATTTTTGACCCTCCTTCGTCACATGGCGTCACAAAAAGTCAGACCCCCCCCCCTCAAATATGACCTCACAAAGTTCTGCCCCCCCCAAAAAAAAATAAAACATGCTTCAAATCGCTTTAAACTCTTGTCATTGTAGTGCGTATTTTAATGTGGCGCTGCACTCTGATGTAGTAGGAGAAAATATTTAAAGTTGCGCATTTTGATGTGACGTCACATTTCTCAACCCCCCCCACCATCGTCACACATCGTCACAAATGTCTGACCCCCCCTCTCCCTAGGTGCGTGACGTCATTTATGGACCGCCCCTTAAGAGAAAAATAGGCGTTCATAAGAGAGTACTTGTTCAACCGTTTGCCAGTCCCATTGCTGGCTGAAGGCCCCTCCCCACACTGTCGGTCACTGGAGTAGTTTTTGCCGCATGAGTGGTGATGCTGCAATGGGCCTAATGGGTTGCGTCTCCAGCAGCTCTCTCCGTCTCTGGCCGCATGACCTCGTCGGCGTCGATAGTGAAGATTCTGGCACGGGCCACGGTTCTTCGTGCAGAAAGGTGTTATGGAGGCTCAGTGGCCCTCCCGGGTGGGCCCTTGCTACCGATAACCCGGCGGTTAAAATCCGAAATGCCGATGCAAAATGAGTTCACGATGCTTTGCTCCGGATGACAGTTGCACTTCCAAATTCAGGAAATGTTGAACTTATTTCGCACCGTACTTTAGCCAACCGTGTGTAGTGGGTTATTTTATGGAGACGGAGACGTTGGGGGTAGAGGCAACACGGCGTGTTTATTTCTAACTACAGCAACTCCCTTACGCCCCCTATCTGGGGAGGTATGGCCTCCGGGCTATCGGGGCCTAAACACCGCCCCCTGCTGGCTCCCAGCCCTCCGGCTAGCAGTGTCCTACGGGAGGCTACCTGACCCGACCCAGCCAAGGTACGGGTCCCCGACCACTGGTCCAAGCTCGACCCGGCCCTTACAAGGGCAGCGGGTTCGAGGTCCCAGGGTCCTAGTCTAGCTGCTCTTCAGTCTTCGTAACTCTGCCCCCAACCTGTGTTGAGGTCCGGCTTTTATACACCTCTCCGGTGTGTCAGCCTCTGGCCACGCTCCCTTTCCAGGAGGGGGGGGGGGGTCCCGGGGGATCCCAGAACACCCCCGCAGCCCCCTCCCGGGCTGGGGATCGTCACGACCTGCCCGCCGGCTCGAGACACCGCCCCTGATGGGCTGCACTGTCCGCCATTGGGGGTAATTGCAGCACATCGACAGCGCTGCACATGCAAATCGGAGGTGTGTGAAGGCAGCCTCCGGTCGACAACGTGTTACAATCACACAGCAGACACATGCCATTGCCGGGCTAACGGATTATGTACGTAAACTTCATATTCTTTCACTCCTTAAGGCGTTCCACTTAACCAGTAGAGTTGCAGCACGCATCATCTTCTGCTCTCCGGCTCTCTCTCTCTCTTCTTGCTCTTGTATTATCCCGCACCAGACTTCTCTCAGACACACCGGCATATTCCACACCTCCGGTTAGTACGGATGGCTCGGTACGGTGTGACAGAAGTTCAACGTATGTAGATACATGCCTCTTCATCTTCCCTGCATCATCCGCACGAATATTTCACTCTGCCGCTTTCTCTTCCGTTTCCTTCATCTTTCTTGGTTACATGCTGAATCCCCCCCCCCCCCCCTCCGTCTCTCCATCATCTTTGTCCATAAAACCATCGCTATTTATCGCATATTTCACCTCTAGCCCTTCTGTCTCACTACGACATCATCCTTTCTCTGACAGTTTCTCTGCTTCTTGCAATAGAAATGTCGTCACACCACTCATTCTACAAAATAGCTGTTTCCCGTTCAATCCATCACCTAGAAAGACGTTTACCATGCACTTTGAAGGCATTTGCGTTATAAGCAAGAGACTGTAAACTTTTGTAACGATTAGGAAGGCTCGTGGCAAGCGTATGTTGAGTGAACTGCAGTTCAATAACGTTGAAGAAATCGCAATTCATGCGTGAAGATAACGGACGCGTGTGGCTCGGACGAATTAAGCGATATCAATGTAGTTCCAGTTATCGTCATCAGAAGTGACATCGGCACCATCAGTAACAGCGGAACCATCGACAGCAGAACCATTGTATCCATAGGTTTTTTTTCTGGGTTAGATTGCGTAAATGTCGTTAAGACCCGCCACCACCCGATACAGCCAACTAGCAAGGGTTGTCACGAAAACAGAAAATGCCAATTCGTCGCTAGTTGGGTTTTGACGACACATTTCTATATTTACGCGATCTAACCCCAAAAAAACCCTCTTATGGATACTGGTCGCGAAAGCCTACGTGTTTAACAGAACCATTGTCGTTAATAGCGGCAGCACTCATAGCCAACACCGCACGCCAATGAGCCCACTGTGCACGATTATCAGTCTGTCGTTAGCTGAAGACGGTGGTTGGTGTGCTATGAAGGCTCATTGCGAGACGCAGGATTTGAATTTGTGGCACAGAACGATGGCGTGGATCACAGTGCATCTTTTGGTCATCGACACCTCATTTGACATCTCTGCCTCCGTGTACATCTCTTCTCTTTCAATCATCCATAACCTTTTCATTCATCTCATTATTTCTACACCTATATCACTCATCCACGTCGCCTTTCATTGATTCCATTGCGTGTTTTCTCTTTTCTGCATCACTTCTCACATGACTAGATCTCTCATCGGTTTGCTCAAAACATCTCTTGCTAGTGACTGCAGATCCTTGGCTGGGCATACATTTCATGACATCACATTAATAGTGGTGTGTAAAACTACACGCAAGCATACGCACGCTTCACTGCGCTGGTGGATTTTCTGGGGACCCTCATCAGCAGTTCCTCTTGGTTGAACTCTGACGTCATGCCAGGGATATGAAACCTAACACCCATCCAGATCCTTCACCTCACGTCTCCTTTCCTCTCCACGCGCCTCCCTTCACGTCGCGTTCATTCGCCCCTACATTTCTCTTCACATCCACGATGCTACCAAGGCTCCTTTCTCCTGCCAGTCTCCACCTCCCCATGCCACTACCGTAACCGACTCGCCCTTCCAGCAGATCAACATTTGGAATTTATTATTTAAAATAAACACCTCCACATGCAAACACGCGAACGAATTTTCCCCATATGACGTTCAGCAGACTGCTGTAGCAAGTGTTGTTAGCGAGCACCTATTAAGATTGACACAGAACACATGTGCACGCATACACGGGGGACATGGGAATGCTTGGCAGCAGGAAGTAAGAGTCAGGGGGTTGTTGTAGTTAACTTTCAGGGGTAGATGCAAGCAGGGGCGGAGCCAGGGGGGGGGGGGGGTGACAGGGGTGACATCATGCGTATAAATCCTGGCTCCGCCCCTGGATGCAAGGCTGTGGTGATGCCCGGAGGACGGATTAGGCTCGGTGGTTAGGCTAAGGCAGTTTAGCAAATGACACTTGCCAGCCACAAAAGCATTTTAACATTTCGTTATTATTCGTTGACGTAACAATTCAAATAACACTGCACATACCTGATGATTGATGAACAATAGATGTGAACGAGCACACCGATTGAAAAAAAACGCTCCACTGGCGATTTGTAATGGACATTTTTAAATCATTAAGCACGTTTACAAGGACACGATTTGTATCTGAATGGTGAATAGTGATCATTGCAGATCTACACACTGTGGTGAGCAGGGGGGGGGATTAAGAGCGGGGCTAGTTCTGGCAATATGACTTTAGCGTCCTCTCTATGATCGAACAGGCGAGGGTGAATGTTGATAAGAGTTGTTGCCAGTGGGATGTTGGTAAGGGGGGCTAGCGCAAGCAGTTCTGCGAGAGCCTCCCCGTATTGGCGCCTTCCAGCTGCTGCTGCTTCTTCTTCCGCGACTTGTCCCCCTGGAAGCAGCGCCACAGGCGCAGGCTCTCATCAGCACCAAGTGACATCACGGAGGATCCGTCGGGGCTTGCTGCAACCTGCAGCACGCGGCCTGTGGGGTATGGAGAGACATGGCGGGGGGGGGGGGAGACACATGGGGGAGGGAGAGACACGGTATAGTCACACAAGGTGGAAGAGACAGGGACACAGGGGTTAGACATGGATCATGGGGAAGGGATGGGGACGAGGGAGAGACATACGCGAGAGAGAAAGACAATTTGGCAGTGTGGTTGTTTGTATCCTTTAATAAACCAGATGAGATTAACCCACGGAGTCACGTGAAACATCATTGGCTTTCTTTCAAGGACGACCTGGGATATGTAGTTGTGTCCCCCCATGACCAGTGTCCCCGTGTCCCAATACTCAGTAGTTCTGCGGTGAATGCCAGTGGCCGGATGCACGACCAGTGTGTATCCCCCTATCCTCCTGTGCGTCCCGTCTTCGTATGCCCCTATTTTGCCTCGTGTGTCACTCTTTAGCTCGATGCTGGACATCATTGATGGGTAAACTCTTCAGCACCATGTACCCCCATGTCCCTGTGTATCCCCATTTGTCTGAGGTTATTCCAATGCTCATCTCACGAATGGGCATGTATGTATGATGGACTTCTTTCATACCATATGTAGCCAACCGTGCTAATCAGAGGTGCGGGGAAGGACAAACTAAACACAAAAAGCAGTTCTAAACAAAAAATCAGTTATACAGAAATCATGAACAGGCACATTTACATTGTCCCTCCACCTCATGTTGCCATCTCCACATTTGTCCTTGTGCCTGTGTGTTCGTGTGCCCCCATACCTAAGAGCTTGGCGATGGGCACCATCTCTGGGTAGGCCCACAGTGCGAGTTGGTTCCTGGGGTAGCCATGGGCGGAGAGCAGCTCCTTGTGCTCGCTCGACCACAAGACGGAGCACACCTGGGCGGGGGAAAGAGTCGTGAACACGCGTCCGCGTGTCTTCGTGCCCGACACACGCAATGTCCACGGCACTGAGACATTGCTAACCGTGTCTCGTGTCCCCCATTCTCGCAGAGCATCTCACTCGTGTCTGTGTGTCCATGCCTGAGACACAGCGTCCACTGCCTTGAAGCAGATTCCCGTGTTGACATTCCACAGGCGAATGTGGTGGTCGTTTGCTCCACCCCCACTCGCCAGCAAACTCGCTTGCCACGGACACCACGCGAGTGCCTGTGTAGTGGGTTCACGGGACACCGAGACAGTGGAGTAGAGGTAGCACTATTTATTCAAGCTTGGCAGAGTTACACTGAGAAGGGGTAACGGCCCCTTCACCCGTATACACGCTGGGACACCTCCTAGGCTATCAGCCTAACCACTATGCTCCCCGTTCCTCCGCTACAGGCGCTAGAGGAGGCTATCTGACCTGGCCCTGGTCATGGCACAGGTCACGGCACCCCACCAGACAGACCGACCCTTAAAATGGCTCCGGCTCTGAGGCTCTGTGGCCGCACCATTGGCTTGCCCTGCCGGCCCTGAAAAGGGAAGCGGTCAGGGTAGTCCCAGGGTCTATCTAGCCGGCCTTCCTTCTTCACTGGTTCTTTACTCTTGGCCCCAACACTCTGCCCCGAGCCCTCTGGCTCCCCGCCCTTTATACCCATACACCACTGAGGGGCGGGGCTGTAGCGGACGTGGTTGTAGCCACCACTGTGTAACCGTGTGTTCCCTTCCCGCAACACCCCTACACCTGTCTACAAAAAGACACAGAGACAGACACGAAGAGACAGACAAAACAGATGAATATTCTTCATTTACCCTCTCAGATTGTTGAGGCCAGTCCCAACATCGCACACCTATTAGGTCTAGCACGGCACATCACGCCAGCCGCCTTTGTCTCCCCATTGCTGATGTTCAGACACCGCACCAGGTAGGCATGGAAGGGCTAAGTTGACTACGAGGAGCTCAGGACCAATTCAGATATCACTTGCAACCGATGTTAGCTGTGGCCGGGAATCGAACTCGGGATGCCGGGTTTGGAGCGCAGTGCGCTTTGCAATGCATGACTGCTCAAACAGAAGCACAGGGATAGCGCGTCAGTGAACGTCACGCACTCGGCGTGCACACGTTGCACACTGTGGCTCATGCGGTGGAGTCGGGAGGGCAGGTGCTCCGTCTTCCAGTTCTAAGTTAACCCATAACACCTCGGACCTGTGCCAAGATCTCTTGCCAGCAAGCCTTCAACACTTCACATGACCTGCAAAATGCACAAAGGCCATCTGTTTTTTTTATACGTTTCTGCACTATTTTTCTGTTTTGATGGGGGTTTTTTTCAGACGAACACTGCGGTGACGTTTCCGCTGCTTAGCGGCCGTTACAGTAATTGGCTCGGCACACGTCGGCGAGCGCCTGTGTCAACGTGTCTGTTGTGCCAGCACGTCACTGCGTGCATGTCCCTGCCTTGACGGCGGCCGTGTGCTGCCGGAGGGCACGGAGGGGTGCCGAGGATGTGATGCCGTTGGCCCACAGGAGGAGTTTTCTGTCGTTGCTTCCACTGGCCAGCAGGCGTCCGCAAGGGGACCACGCCAAGCCGCACACCTCCTGGGAGTGGCCACTCAGTGTGGCGACGTGATGCTGCATCATCCGCACGTCATCGTGGTGGATCTGACCCGAGCGGGACCCACTACAACAACCGCCGCCATGACCGCAGAGTTTACAAAAAAACCACAACCGCCACGGCCGCAACAAGGAACAGCGATGAGAGCCACAACCCGTCACTACAACACCAGTGTCAACCACCACAACCACAGTGTTAACCACCACAACAAGTGTGTGTGTGCGCTTAAGCACTTGCCTTGACAGGAGGTGTCCGTTCCAGGACAGGGAGCTCACACGCCCCATGTGGCCCTGCATACTCCTTGAACACTTGTTTCGCTCCACGTCCCAGATCTACACGTGCAAACACACACACACGGAGACCCACACGAGGATAGGCACGCGCCCCGCACACGCACGGGGACACAGATGCACACGCGGAAATATACAATGGGGAGACACAGGCACACACGCACAACGACATAGACACGTACAAGGACATACAAGTCACGGCACCAATAAAGAGCCCACCTGTTCACTTCCCATAATCCTCTGCTCTCCACTCCTTACCCCAGAAGTCTCACATTTGTGGCATTTTCCCCATTAACCCCTTCTCCCCCACCGGTCACTTGCTCCACACTCCCCTTCCAGAATGCCCTGCTCCTTGAAATATCCCAGGCTCCAGGCCCCTTACCAGAATGCTGTGCTCATTACCTGCACGGTGTTGAAACTTGTTCCTATGGCGAGGATGTTGCCTCTAGTTGGTACCCATGAGAGGGACGAGGGGTAATACCGCCCCTCCATCTGATACGCGGGCAAAGACACAGCGCACAAACACAGCACGGCCTTAACACCTTTCTCAAGCTCAAATTCTCGGTGTGCATTTTGCTGCCTCAAGGCACCCTGTCTGCTTTTCACAAGAACACAACACTGACCCCGTATCCCCATGCATCCATGAATGAGCCTGTTTTCCATTTGTCTGTGCGTGTTTGCATTTCAGCGTGTCTGCATGTCTGTGTGGATCCCTGCATGTGTTCCAGTATGAGGAGCGGTCGTGTAGTGATTAGCGGGCTGCGTTATAAACCCGGGGACCCAAGTCCAATTTCCGCTCACCGTTAACACAAGTGACAATTCTCCGAACCAATCACGCGCCTCCCCTGAGCAGACTCAACATCAAATGAGTGCTTATCACCCATGGGGAGACAAAGGCGGCCAAGTCTGGTACTAATCACCCACCCCCTTGTGTGCCAAGGCTATATGGGGAGATCTTTGTATTTTTGTCCCAGTATCTCTCCGCATGCCTTCATGTGCTGGGTCACATTCCCCGTTTCTGCGTCCCACAGATACGTCCCAGCGTGGCCCAGCGCCACACACACGACGTTGTCCACGCTCCAGTCCAGCGGGTTGAGGTCTGCGCGTACGGGGGGTACGGGGTCACAGGTCAGGATAAGGGTTAAAACGTTTAGTTCAGGACGAAATTTGTGTTGTGCGTATAAATGCATCTATATTACATGTATACATGGGTAAATATGGATTTTATACGATGCCGGTTTTGCGATTCAGGAAAGGTCTAGATTTAATAACTGGTTAATAACTGCCGAGTCCAGCGGCTCTCAACCCATGGGTCATGCCCCCGACGGGAGATCAAGGCCTTAGTTGTGGCGGGGAGGGCGGTGGTGTCGCAGGCTGCAACAGAGTGGATACTGTGCCGGATAACTGTAGAATGCATGAGAACATCGGTGCCACATTGTGGCGACAAAAACACTAAACCACAACGTGAAGCAAAATGCCAAACTCACACTGCATTGACGAGGTGCGTGGACGTCATCTCAGTATTGTGGCCTTAGTCATTGGTCAGGGTGGGCACGTGGGGTGACCAGCGGTCTTGATTGTGGGGGGGGGCACTCGTATCTAAAAATATTCATTTGCTGCTATAAATTTCTACGTGATGAGCCACTTTGTTGAGCTATCATTTGTGTGGCCAGGTTGCTGCTGAAAGAATAAGTTAATAGCTCAGCGGGCTTTAAGACCTGGTAACCTTTACTCGTGTTATATATAGTGATTTGTTTACCTTATCTATGCATTGCACTCCTTTCGTGTTTTTATATTGTTTGTTGTAACAATCTGACCAGTCCCTACTGGACATCTTTAAAAAAAACAGCTGCATAGCTCATTGGATTCCTCCAGGATGAATACATATTTAGATTCTGATGTTGAGACGTAAAATTATGGGCCATATTCTTAGTCACGGATCAGCTCTGGCTTCAGGCGCTGATGTTTCTTTCAAACGTGGATCAACGGCTCAGCCTCGTCTCGTCGAAATCCTGAGCATGCTGGGACCATGCTCAGAGCTGGCTCAAGTTAAGCACGCTGCTCACTTTAGCCAAGGCTGAGCTGAGCAGAGCTCTGGCCGAGGGGTTTATTCTGACCGGAAGGAACCATGGTATCTATGTTAACGATGATGAGTTATTCACATGTGCCTGCGTATATGTGTATGCACGTGTGTGTGCGTGCGTGCGCGCGTGTGCGGGTGTGTGCGTGTGTGTGCGTGTGTGCGCGCGTGTACGTACGTGTGTGTGGGTGTGTGCGTGCGTGTGTGTGCGTGCGTGCGCGTGTGTGCGCGTGTGTGCGTGTGTGCGTGCGCGCGTGTGTGTGTGCATGTGTGTTTGTGCGTGTGTGTACGTGTGTGTGCGTGCGTGTGTGTGTGCGTGTGTGTGTGTGCGTGTGTGTGCGTGTGTGTGCTTGTGTTTGCGTGTGTGTGTGCGTGTGTACGTGTGTGTGCGCGCGTGTGTGTGTGCGTGTGTTTGCGTGAGTGTGTGTGCGTGTGTGTGCGCGTGTGTGTGTGCGTGCGTGTACGGATCTCACAGAAGTCATTGCGAACCGCCGGCGCGTCGAGCACACGCTCGGGCCACGTGAGTATGCGTCGCTTCCTCTTGAGCAGGGAGAGGTGTGTGTAGCCCTGCTGGGAGTGCAGCACCTTCTGCGTGTCGCCGTAGCCTTAGGGGACAGCCGCAACAACATTAACCACGGCAAATGCCGTGACCACATTCACCACGAATGCTGCGGACGCAGCCCTGGAGGGAGTACGGCAACTGGCCTGCGTCGATGTCCCAGGGGGAACCACTCACAGCCACATACACAGTTCCCTTCTCCCCCACCACGTGTCTACGTCTATCTGTATCCCCCTGTACCCCAGTCTCCCCCACGTCTTTCCCTCCATTTTCATGTCTCTGCCTTGCCCCGACACCTTTACCGTCCCCATGCCTTGTCTATCCTTCAAGTTCTCTCTCCCACTACGCCCCTGTGTCCCCACCAACGCATCAAAGCCACTACTCAACTGTAGATCCCCGTGTCTTCCACTCTCTCTCCGTGTAGCCTGTCTTACCCTCGGGTACAGGTGGCGCCGGTCCCCGGTAGCGTAAGATTCGTGCTTTCTCCACATCCACGCCGCTCAGCAGATGCATCATCGCCGCCTGCTTCTCCTACACACGGAAAAATAAACACGGAGCAGCGTTCCCTCGTCCCCACCCTCCGTTGCTGTACGGGTGTCTCCTGTTCTCCCTTACGTGTCCCCAGGGCGTGGAGGAATGAAGCAGACTCGTCAAATACACGAGGATGATTGCCTGCCACCTCCGAGCATCCTCGTGTGTCCCGTGACCGTCAACGGGGTGGAGACACCACAGTCGCATCTTGAGATTAGGTAGCTTGACAGATCCACGTTTCATATGAGCCATGATGACTCCGTGCTTCCAACGTGTCTCTTTGAGACGCGTGGGAAGTAGCCTGCCACCTCACTTACAGAGTGTGATCCCGTGTCCATCTCTTTGAGACACAAAGTAGCTTGTTACCTCCATGTGTCTATGTTCTGTATACCTAGCGAGTCTTAGTGTGTCACCGTGTGTCACCGTGCCTTCAGTGGAGATGCTGTTTCTTCTCGAGTTACGAGGTAGCTCGCCACCTCCATAGCTTTGCTGTTGCGCACGGGGATGAATCGGTCACAGAACTCGCCATGGGGAATGCGGCGGACACGACCTGAAGTTTTGGCACACACAGCGGGCATTCATGGCAAATGTGTACACAACAAAGTATATACAGAGAGAATACATATATATGGTGATGCGTACACAAGCGTGCATACAGACCACACGCCGCACATTGCACACATTCAAACACCACAATCATCACACACCATGTGCACAAAACCGCAGACTATATATGTACATTGGACTTCTTTTGCACCGTACGTAGCCACATCACACTCACCGGGCGAGCTCTTGCCCTTGGCCCTGGGCATTTTCTGGCACTTGGACGCGCGTCCTGGCGTGCGGCTGCTGCTATTGGTGTGGCGAGTCCCTTTCATTGGTGACACTGCCATTACGCTGCTGTTGTTGTTGTTGATGCTGCTGTTGTTGTTGATGCTGCTGTTGCGGGCGTCAGGGGTGGCTGGCATGCCCAAGCTTCTTCCCACCGTGCTCGTGATCGCGGACGCCGCCTTGCGCTGCCGACGCGGCTGGGGGCTCCAGGGAATGGGGGCATCCAGCTTCAGCGAGTGACTCACGCCACTCTCAAACTGCGACATCCTGAGACACGCGCGGTCATGCAGCGAGACGTTGGACACGAGCGGCAATGTACAGATCAGCTCTCAAGATTTCAGCAGGACATGGATCTTTCTCTCAAAGGGCACTCCTGGAACATCCTCAGATAGACGGGAGATGCACAAGGACACGCGGGCAATTACTTATTTCTGAGATGACAAAAAAAAAGTTTTACGTCTTCAGACGGACAGGCAAACACGGAGACGTAAGAAATCTCAAACAAAGGCCGGCATGGCACCGCACTGCCTACCGGGTAACTCTCGTGGCAGAGTCGATCTCGGGACCGTTTCGGATAATTACCACCACTGGTGCTGCCCGTGAATTCAACTCCTGCAATGTTCAATAGAAGATCCAGATTCGAAACGGGGTCAACGGCTTCGTAGCTTTCACACAACCAGACAGTGGCCCACAGCCATGACAAATACAAACCCACGATCACAACCACCACGCAATGACACCGACCACGATAATACTACAAGCGAACCCACTGCGATAACCACAGCACGCAAAAACATCACCACACAATCAGATCAACCACAACACAACCACAGCAAAACAAAACATCCCCACGATGACAACTACTGCAACCACCAAAAGACAATCCTCCTCACCTTCTCAAGAGACGGACGCTGTTGACACGCCGCGTTCTGTCTCTCTCTGTCTCTCTCTGTCTCACTCTGTCTGTCTCTCTGGCTCACTGTCTGTCTCTGTACTCTGTCTCACCCTGTCACTCTCTGTCTCACACTATGTCTCTCTCTGTCTCACTCTGTCTCACTGTCTGTCTCTGTCTCTCTCTGTCTCACTCTGTCTCACTCTGTCTGTCTCTCTGTCTCACTGTCTGTCTCTGTCTCACTGTCTCTCTCTGTCTGTCTCTCTGTCTCACTCTGTCACTCTCTGTCTCTCTCTGTCTCACCCTGTCTGTCTCTGTCTCACCCTGTCTCTCTCTGTCTCACCCTGTCTCTCTCTGTCTCTCACTATGTCTCTCTGTCTCACTGTCTGTCTCTGTCTCACTGTCTCTCTCTGTCTCACTCTGTCTCTCTGTCTGTCTCACTCTGTCTCTCTGTCTCACTGTCTGTCTCTGTCTCACTCTGTCTCTCTTAGTCTCTATCTGTCTCACTCTGTCTCTCTGCACTCTGTCTCTCTGTCTCACTCTGTGTCTCTCTCTGTTTCACTCTCTCTCACTCTGTGTGTCTCTCTCTGTCTCTCTGTCTCACTCTCTCTGTCTCACTCTGTGTGTCTCTCTCTGTGTGTCTCTCTCTGTCTTACTCTGTGTGTCTCTCTCTGTCTCACTCTCTCTGTCTCTCTGTCTCACTCTGTGTGTCTCTCTCTGCCACTGTCAATCTGCACTTGCGATGCCTCTCCACGTGTTCAACGTAACGGTCGCTTCGCGCTGATTGGCCGCGCATTTTGCAAAAACGGCGGCTCTCGATTGGTCAAGGACTCCGACGACCCCGCCTCGCCCCGCCCCGCCCCGCCCCGCCCCGCCCTCCGCCCTTGGTTTAGGTGGCCACAGAGAACGCCTGACGCGAGCAGCGGTCGCCACGGCAACCGCCGGCGTCACAGTTTCTTAGGGTTCAGTTCAACACGGAGGAGGGCTGTCGCGTCCAATATAATCGATAATAGAGGTTTACTGGGGGGGGGGGGGGGGGGGGGGGGGGAATCGGGTTAGATCGCGTAAATATATAAAGTGTCGTTAAACCCGCAATCACCCGACACAGGCGATTAGTAAGGTTTGTCACGTTAAACAGTCTGTTAAGGCTACACGCAGCTGGGGGAGGCTTCGGTGTTGATGTATAGTTTTGTTAACAGTGAAATTTAGCTCATGTACCGTAAAGCAAATCTTTTCGTGCGACCGGCTGTGTGAGGTGGGGGGGGGGCACGCGGACTCGCCTGAGAATAATGAGAACGCCGTTCCCACCTGAGGGCTGCGGCGTCACCGCCTTTGTCTCTCTCCCAGTCGCCGACTTTCCTTCCTTCCACGTGAAGAATGAACAGCAGAGACTGAAGTGAACCACCCCCACCACCACCACCACCATGAACGCATCCACGCTGTGTCCACACGCTTCGCGTGCGTGTGGCATCGCAAGGCGCTACGCACCGATTAAAATGCGAATCGCCTTGTTGCACTCGGTTTGAACCTCGTGCTTTCTGAACACGAAGCGATAACTCATCTCCACTGCTCATCTCGTTGGAAATTTGTCAAAGTTGCACATTCCCAAGGCAGGGTGAGGTCTCTTTATCCTCTTTTACGGAACCCGACACTTGCATCGAGTTGAAGGTTTCCAGCGTGACCACGAGTGCTGCGTAGCAGGATGATCCCCCGATTGCTCTGCAATACGTTACGTGACACTGGGGGTTGTTTTGTGAAGCACATCCAGCGAGGATGCTGCCGCCACCGGCGTCACGGATCGATTCGCAAAATCGACTAGCAATCCAGGCAGACGTCGCCCAATGTGGCGGTCTAGACAACGGTGCAATATTCATAATCTTGGTTCTTTCGGTAAAGTCAATATTCGTCAATCCCCGGCCCCAAGCCAGCGGTCTGAATGAGCCCCGCCGCGGCGAGCTGATGATCGGCAGCGTCATGTGTGGCGGTGGGCTAACGGTGTGAGACAGTTACCATCTCTCCAATATGTCTGGCCAGCGTGGAAGAGTAGGCCAAGATCAGCGTTCTAGGAGTTGGCTGCCTTCGAGCTCAGTCTTCCCCGCAGGCTCTTCCGTTTCGCCGGCAGTGGCCCGAACCGTGCACGCAACGATGGATCTGCTCGACTCAGTCGGGGCGAATTTTTCGATTTAAATCTTTCGTGACTGCAGGGATTCATCTTCTTGGTTCTTTCGGTAAAGTCACCACCACGTAGAATGGAAACAATAAAATAATAAAAATGAAACGTATTAAATTTCTCACGATGTTTCGGCCACAACACAAGTAGCCTTCTTCAGGTGAAGGAACCTGAAGAAGGCTTCTTGAAGAAGGCTACTTGTGTTGTGGCCGAAAAGTCGTGAGAAATTTATTTTATTATGTTTTATTTTTATTATTTTATTTCCATTCTATGTGACTTTACCGAAAGAACCAAGAAGATCAGTCGGGGCGTTCGGGGGGGGGGGGGGGGCAATTGACGGGATCGGTTGGAATTGATGCTGGTTGGTGAAGCAGCTTGATGAGGGGTTAGCTCTCGTGAGTGAGCAAGTTTGTTTGCTTCTCTCTTTTGGTTGTTTTTGCGAAAGGCGATTCGGATTTCAGCAGCAGAGCTCTGAGATCAGGTGATGAACAACAAGAGGTTCACACTTTTCAGCAGTGTTACAGTTTGTGCATTTGTGTGCGTGACTAAGCTTGTCTTGGGTACGTGATGCACACATGCATTTCAGTGCCAGCCATATATATATGGTGTACATACATATATGGTTTATATATGTGCTATACGGAAGTACCCGGCGTTGCTCGGGCGAAAAATATCATTCAAAACTTATCTTAAAAACCTTACATACACAGATACTACGGTATTGTGAAAGCCCTGTGGGCCATTTGTCCATTTCTCCACCAACAAAAGTATAAGAGGCTTGCACAAGTCCAGAGAGTTGTAGAAAGTGGGGGGGGAAATAGTTGATCTACAAAGTTTCCGAAAATTGTCAACCCCCCCCTCAAAAAATATCTTTACCCCCGCTTTCACTACAGCAGTGCATACTGACTGTGGTGGTATCCTGCAATGACTACAGCAGTGCACACTGACTGTGGTGGTATCCTGCAATGACTACAACAGTGTATACTGACTGTGGTGGTATCCTGCAATGACTACAGCAGTGCAGACTGACTGTGGTGGTATCCTGCAATGACTACAGCAGTGCACACTGACTGTGGTGGTATCCTGCAATGACTACAGCAGTGCACACTGACTGTGGTGGTATCCTGCAATGACTACAGCAGTGCATAGTGACTTTCGGTTTACTTTTGGTTTTGGCCTAAAGTAAATTTTTAATTTTCGGTCTGGTTTCGGTTTTGGCCGAAACTGATATTGACTTTTGGTCGTCATGCGTCAACCGAATATCTATTTTTAGAATATAATGCGCGTGCTACATCTATTACTCTGCCTATCGCCCGGTCAGTCGGCGCTAGGCAATCCTATGCGATAGGCTGCAAACACACACACACACACGTCAGCAGCAGCTTGGGAGCGAGGTTCCAGCCGCAACCATGGTCTGCTAATGTATATACGACCGGTTGTAGTTTCTTAACTACAACATTCGTTTGTTTGGATATAATTACTAAGTAAGTAACAGATAAAGATTTGATATTTAGCGACTCTTACTGTAGGTTCTGAATGATTAGTTCTAGATTTTTTTTTTATTAAAGTAGTATTGCTTTATGACATATTTCATAAATCTTGTGTTTGGTTACTACGGTTATATACCTTTCTGTTTCGGTATCGGTCGAAAGTTAAGTTTAACTTTCAGTTTCGGTTTCGGCCGAAAGTAAATTTTTCACTTTCGTTCTGGTTTCGGTTTTGGCCGAAACCAGAAATTCAGTTTCGGTCGGCCTCTTGTGTGAGAGTGTGTGTGTGTAAGAGAGTGTTTGTGAAAAACAACCCCCTACCTCCTCGCGGTGCCGGACGGGCAACTCTGTCATGGACAGTGCTGTGGGGGGAAATCCAATTTTGATTGGCTCCTCCCCTCATGGCATATATGTCCACCACAGGGGCTAAACGGGGGCTCTGGACGGGTGCGAGGGGCTGGTAACCCCTCCACCTTCAATTAATTACCACGAAACTACGAATTAAACTGAAATATGTAACTAATAAGCTTGTGCCGGAGGCCCCGGGGGGCCAGGCGTCTATGACGTCTCCTGGCCAAACCCCAATTGGCGGAGCCAGGAGATTGAATACCTACCCTCGGGGCTACTCCAGAAACAACGAAAAGCCACTACGGGTGGCCACGTGGAATGTTCGAACGCTCACTGCAGAGGAGAGGCTGCCACTCCTCTGTCGGGAGCTGGACCGGTACCGCCTGGATCTATGCGGCATTCAGGAGGTCCGGTGGACCGGCTCTGGCTCCTGCCACCATGAGGGGTGGACAGTCCTCTACTCGGGGCAGCAGACTGCCAAACAACAGGGTGTGGGTCTTCTTTTGAACAAAAGAATGAAGGGGGCGTAGGAGCGTGGCGGTGAGGTGTGGGAAGCTGTAAGCCCCAGGCTACTTTGGGCTCGCCTTCCCATCAACCGGAGGCGAGGAATGGTGGTCGTGGTTATTTATGCCCCCACCGAAGATGAACATCCGTGGAGGGATGCAGGCAAAGCCGATGAGTCAGATGCCTTCTATGACCTCCTGTCACAGGTGCTGGCTAAAGTGGCCCCTCGGGATAGAGTCATCATGTTGGGTGACTTCAATGCCCGAGTTGGTCATGATACTGGCACCTGGTCTGGAGTGATTGGAGGGCATGGGCCAGATCAGCTCAATAACAACGGTAGGAGGCTGCTAGATTTTTGTGCAGCCCATGGGCTTGTAATTACCAACACGCTGTTCCGGCATCGGCGCATCCACACAACATCATGGATGCATGCCGGGTCCAAGCAAGAACATCTGCTGGACTACATAGTGACGGACCAGCGAATGCGAGCCCATGTCCTTGACACCAGGACCTACCGTGGAGCTGATCTGCCCTCTGACCATCGACTAGTCATCTGTAAGATGCGCCTGCCATTCTTCCACTCCGGTGGTGGGTGTACACCCAGGACCCCATTCCAACATAAAGTGGCCTGGTCTCAGTTATCTGATGAAAGTTGCAAGCGAGAATTTCATCATCGCTTGCGGCTGGGATTGGCATCGTCCCCGACTCCTCCTGATGTCGAGGGTAAATGGGCGAGGTTTAGGACTGTGACTCATGCAGCTGCAATGGCTGCTTTGGGTACGCGGTCCAGACCTCCCCAGAGACCCTGGCTGACAGAGGAGGTGTTCAGGATGGTTGAGAAAAAGCGACAGGCCCACTGTCATCGGCTACATAATCCCACATCAGAGAATGAGGAGGCTTACCGCAGCCTTCGCTCAGAGGTTCGGAGAGCCGTGAGGCACTGCAAGGATGGGTGGTGGTCGCGGGTTGCTGAGGAGATGGAGTCTGCCTCAGTGGCCCGTGATCACAAATCTCTATTTAACTCCATCAAAAAAGTAACCTGCAGCGCCACACCTATTACCATCATTAGGGGAAAAAACGGTGATCCAATCTCCGACCCCCAGGAACAGGTTCGCAGATTTGCTGAGCATTTCTGTGAGGTCCTGGGGGAGGGAAAATCCCTCAGCCAGGAAAACATCGTGGCACAAAGTGAGGATGACCCTGCTGAGGCTGCGGTGCCTCAAATATTGGAAGAAGTCACCCCCTGTGAGTGGCTGGCTGAGGTGCCATCTGGTGAGGAAGTATTGAAGGCGATCCGGAGTCTGAGACCAGGAAAGGCAGCGGGCAGAGATGATCTCCCAAGCGAAATGCTGAGAGAGGGTGGCGTTTGTGCACAGACTGCCCTATATGACATCATAACAACAGTCTGGACCACTGGACGGGTTCCGCAGGATTGGAAGGATGCCCTGGTGGTCCCCCTTTTTAAGAAGGGGGACCGCACAGACTGTAACAACTACAGGGGCATCTCACTCCTCAGTGTGCCAGGAAAGGTCCTGGCAAGGATTATTCAGCATCGCCTTGCCAGGCACGCTGAGGAGAGGCTTGCGGAGCCCCAATGCGGTTTCAGGAAAGGGCGGTCCTGCACAGATGCCATATTTTCTGTCCGTCTGCTACAGCAGAGGTGTAGGGAATTCCAACAAGACCTACATCTCTGCTTTATTGACCTGGTCAAGGCCTATGATACCATCAGTAGGCCTGGGCTCTGGGTCGTTCTTCGTGCTTTTGGAGTACCTGACCCTCTGCTCACGATCATTAAGGACCTTCATGATGGTGAGCGGGCCCGGGTAAAACTACGTGGCCGGGAGTCAGAGCCATTCCCTGTACACCTTGGGGTGCGACAGGGATGTCCTCTGGCTCCCACATTATTTAACATCTATTTTGACCACGTAGTTCGTGAAGCCTTCAATAGCTGTACCGGGGGAATCTCCATATGGTACAGATATAATGGGAGGCTAATCGATGCCCGGGTGCGGTCAAGGGATGGCTCCCTATTGCTCAACCACGTTATGTATGCTGATGATTTGGTAATAGCTGCTCAGTCAGAGGAGGAGTTGGAGACGCTGCTGCTGAGACTGGAGCGTGCCACTAAGAGGTGGGGCCTTACCATCAGCCCCACCAAAACTAAGCACCTGCCTGGGTATTTTGTACCATCGGACACTCCACCCCCACAACTCCCAATCGGTGATGGGGCAGTTGTGGAGAGAGTGGAGAGTTTCCCATACCTGGGCAGTGTGCTTATGACTGGCTCCAGTTTAACAGCAGAGGTCTCACTCCGAATCAGTCGAGCGGCAATATCTTTTCATCGGTTGCGTAGCGCTGTGTGGAAGCTACCTGGTCTGTCGCTCCGCACTAAGCTTCAGGTCTTCTCGGCCACGGTCATTCCCTCCCTTCTCTACGCTTGCGAAACGTGGACCCCCCTAATGGAACATCTTTGCCGGTTAGAAACATTTAGGCTGGCCTGCCTACGATCCATCCTGGGTTTAACCAGACTGGATTGTGTGAGGAGCTCACAAATCCTTGAAAGATCTGGGCAGGGTCCCATCGGTGAGCTCCTCCGGCAGGCAAGGCTGCGATGGCTGGGTCATGTAGCCCGCATGCCCAGCCACCGCATGCCGAAACAGCTTTTGTTTGGCCGGATTGAGGGGGCTAAGCGGGCGCGGCACGGGCTAGAGAAGAGAAGGAGTGATGTGGTACAGGAGGACGTGGAGCTGAGTGGACTTGCCGATGACTGGTACCAGCGGTGTCAAGATCGGCCTCTGTGGAGGAGGCTCGTGAAGGATGCTACTGGGCAGTTGGAGGCAGTCGCCCTCCAACAACAACGGAGGGCGGAGGAGCGACGCTCAGAACAACGAGCGGAGCGCCGGGTGGCTAAAGCACAGCAGGTTGGTACAGTAGGGGGCACAGGTGGTGCATCAGCCAGTCATCTCAGTCAGTCGACCCGTGGCACCTGGGCCTGCCCAGTGACCTCCTGCCAGCGGGCGTTCGACACTTCACGTGGCCTCACGGTGCACATAGCCTGGCACAAGCGTCGTGGTGACGTCACCGTCACTTAGTGGCGAATGGCGGTTGTTGTTGTTGTTGTTGTAAGAGAGTGTGTGTGTGAGAGTGTATGTGAGTGTGTGTGTGAGAGAGAGTGCATGTGTATGTCAGAAAGAGTGTGTGTGTGTGTGTGAAAGAGTGTGTGTAGGTTCGGAGAGCTGTGAGGCGCTGCAAGGATGGGTGGTGGTCGCAGGTTGCTGAGGAGATGGAGTCTGCCTCAATGGCCTGCGATCACAAATCCCTATTTAACTCCATCAAAAAAATAACCTGCAGCACCACACCTATTACCATTATTATGGGAAAGAACGGTGATCCAATCTCCGACACCCAGGAACAGGTTTGCAGATTTGCTGAGCATTTCTGTGAGGTCCTGGGGGAGGGGGAATCCCTCAGACTGGAAAACATCATAGGACAAAGTGGGGATGAGTGGCTGGCTGAGGTGACATCCGTTGAGGAAGTACTTAAGGTAATCCAGAGTCTGAGACCAGGAAAGGCACTGGGCAGAGATCTCCCAAGCGAAATGCTGAGGGAGGGTGGCATTTGTACACAGACTTCCCTACATGACATCATAACAACAGTCTGGACCACTGGACAGTTTTGGCAGGACTGGAAGGATGCCCTGGTGGTCCCCCTCTTTAAGAAGGGGGACCACACAGACTATAACAACTACAGGGGCATCTCACTCCTCAGTGTGCTGGCAAAGGTCCTTGCAAGGATTATTCAACATCGCCTTGCCAGGCACGCTGAGGAGAGGCTTGTGGAGCCCCAATGTGGTTTCAGGAAAAGGCAGTCCTGCACAGATGCCATATTTTCTGTCCGTCTGCTACAGCAAAGGTATAGGGAATTCCAACAAGACCTACATCTCTGCTTTATTTACCTGGTAAAGGCCTATAATACCATCAGTAGGCCTGGGCTCTGGGTTGTTCTTTGTGCTTTTGGAGTCCCTGACCCTCTGCTCACGATCATTAAGGACCTTCATGATGATGTGGTACAGGAGGACGTGGAGCTGAGTGGACTTGCCGATGACTGGTACCAGCGGTGTCAAGATTGGCCTCTGTGGAGGAGGCTCATGAAGGATGCTACTTGGCAGTTGGAGGCAGTCGCCCTCCAACAACAACGGAGGGCGGAGGAGCGACGCTCACAACAATGAGCAGAGTACCGGGTGGCTAAAGCACAGCAGGTTGCCACAGTAGGGGGCACAGGTGGTGCATCAGCCAGTCATCTCAGTCAGTCGACCCCTGGCACCTGGGTCTGCCCCGTGACCTCCTGCCAGCGGGCGTTCGACACTTCACGTGGCCTCAAGGTGCACATGGCCTGGCACAAGCGTCGTGGTGACGTCACCGCCACTTAGTGGCGAATGACGGTTGTTGTTGTGTGTGATAGTGTGTGAGAGTGTGTGTGTGTATGATAGAGAGTGTGTGTGTGTGAGAGAGTGTGTGTGAGTGAGAGAGTGCGTGTGTGTGAGAGAGAGTGTGTGTGTGTGTCAGAGAGCGTGTGTGTGTGGGGAGCGATAGTGTAGCGGTTAGCGCGCTGCACTATGAACCTGGCGACCCGGGTTCGATTCCCGCTCACGGCCAACACCAGTGACGATTATCTGAACCGGTCCTGGGCCTCCCCTAGGTCGACTCAGCCTCAAATGAGTACCTGGTGCGGTGTGTAAACATTGCCACTGGGGAGACAAAGGCGGTCGGGCGTGGTGCTGGCCACCCACCCCCTCGTGTACCGTTCTGGCCTTCATAGGTGCTCGCTAACAGCACTTGCCCCTACAGTCTGTTACAGGCTATATGGGGGATCTTTGTTATCTTTGTGTGAGAGAGAGTGTGCACGCGTGTCGCACAGAGGACGCTCTGACTGAGTTAGCCTTCACTGCGTCTCGTTGGACATGTTTACCTATCATCAGGCGTATTTAGCGTGTAAGGAATTCATTGTATTTGAACGGAGAAGATTGGTAAACAGGAAATTAGAATGCGTGCCGTTGTGGTTCGCGAGTATGGGAGTTTGGTTACTCCAGCAGACAGCGGGCTATGAACTGTGTTTACTTCTTCGTCGTCATTGCGATCCATGGGAAGAAAGCCCGTAGTAGGTGTCCACCTATTACAAGGCCGTAGTAGCCATGGAATCAACATTCGGGGGGACCAAATCTTCCAGGGTGTCTGGGGGTCCCAACCCAGAAAAAATATCTACATTTTAAAACTAATTTCCTGCCTAAAATATTAAAAAATTCAGTAACACATGGGATGGCTTTTTATTTATTTCTTACAATAATGTCTAAAAGTGTCTTAAATTACATTGCTCTGTTTTTTCTTCATAACCTTTTCTTGTTACATTGTATGTAATGGCAGAGATTAGCGATTAATAAAGTACAACCATAACCACAATTATATAAACAGAAATCTATGCATTGATTTATATGAAGACAAGTCCAGATATTGTGGCCAGCGTTTAGCAAATTGTTGTTTTTACTTACATAGCAAAGCAATTATTTTTATAGCAATACTAGCGGTAAGTACCCGGCGTTGCCCGGGCGAAAAAGATAGACACACATCAACTTACACACAGACATCGACCCACACACATAGAAACACATCGACTTACACGCGCACACACATACACATATGGACTCACACAGACAGACATCGACTTACACACACATATGAACTTACGCACACATAGACATCCACTTTAGATACACACACATGGAGTTACACACACATATCGACATACACACATACAGCGACTCACACACAGACAAAGGTGAACTCATACACACATTGACGTAAAAACACATGTCATTACACACACACATATCGAGTAAGACACACATACACATGGACGTATATACACACACATGGACCGACGCACGCACATCGACTTACACACACACACATAAACTCGCACACACATAAATAGACTGACACACACATTTCCCTACACACATATGGACTCTGACATACAGAGATCTACTTTAGATACACACACATGGAGTTACACACACATATCAACTCACACACATGTATGGACTTACACACACACATGTGGACTAACATAGAGACATATGCACTGACACACACATACACATGGACGTACACACACACATCGACTGACACACATAGACACACAAACGCACATTGACTTACACACTGACATGGAGCCATGCACACACATCGACAAACACACACACACACACATCGACTAACATACACACAGCGACTGATACACACACATGGACTGACACGCACCCTTGGATTGACACACACACAAACACATCGACCTACACACACACACATCGGGGGTTGTCCGTTAGAAAAAAACAGACACATGCATGGTCCTTCACGCACACACATATGGACTCAAACACACACATCGAATCACACACACACACATCGACGTGCACAGCAATCCCCGATTATGGCACACCTATGAGCATCACAGTACTACGTATCAGTAAATAGTGTGACGTGAGCAATCGAAACAGTAGAAATGCATAGAAGAAATCAGCTGAAATAAGTGTACATGAAAGAGCATCAGTATGCACAGGTAAGTTGAGAAGCAGGCTACAGTCTAGATTATAGAGTGGCAGTACGTGGCAGCCTCGGCCGGTTGGTGCGCCCTGTTTTGTCCAGTAAAGTCTTGAGAGGGGCCTGCTGTTAAGCACACCCGTGTTGGTGAGGGGGGCCTGCTGTTCAACACACCCGTGCTGGTGAGAGAGGCCTGCTGTTCATCACACCCGTGCTGGTGAGAGAGGCCTGCTGTTCATCACACCCGTGCTGGTGAGAGAGGCCTGCTGTTGAAGGGCCTGCTGTTCAGCACACCCGTGCTGGTGAGAGGGGCCTGCTGTTCAGCACACCTGTGCTGGTGAGAGGGGCCTGCTGTTCAACACATCCGTGTTGGTGAGAGGGGCCTGCTGTTCATCACACCCGTGCTGGTGAGAGAGTCCTACTGTTCAGCACACCCGTGCTGGTGAGAGAGGCCTACTGTTCATCACACCCGTGCTGGTGAGAGAGTCCTGCTGTTCAGAACACCCGTGCTGGTGAGAGAGGCCTACTGTTCATCACACCAGTGCTGGTGAGAGAGTCCTGCTGTTCAGCACACCCGTGCTGGTGCGAAGATGGCGCCGATGATGGTAGCCTCAGCCGGTCGGTGCACCCTGTTTTGTCTTGTTTTGTCTGTCAATTCAGTGTTTTGCCAAGATTTTCGGAGTTCTCTAACAAGAAACGAACTTTTAAATATCAGGGAAACAACTCCTGTGAATTTAATTCCTACTTTTCTGCTTCCAGCGGCAGAATTAGTAGGCATTCTAGTCAATGCCGCGCTAGGCTTTGCTCAAGCAGCGAAACGCCGCCCAAGGGGTAAACGGTCGGGGGCTCTAGTACGGCTACGCAGACGCGGGATCCGAACAGTGCTTCCGAGCTTTTCCCTCTCCAACGTACGTTCACTGTACAACAAAATGGATGAACTTCAGCTACTGATGGTAAAAAACAAAGACTTTCTTTCATCTTCTGTTTTGTGCTTCATGGAGACATGGCTGTGTGATTTGATTCCGGACACTTCGCTACAACTAGCAGGATTCCATCTTGTAAGATCGGATCGTGACATAGCATTCTCTCACAAGACGAAAGGCGGTGGTATTTGTTTTTACATTAACAGTGGCTGGTGTGTAGATGTCACAGTGATTCTGCAACATTGTTCTCCACTCCTTGAATCAATTTTTATAACCTGTAAACCGTTTTACTCGCCTCGCGAGTTCGCGTCGCTCATTTTGGTCGGAGTTTATTTGCCGCCTTGTCCTCAGGTTAAAGAGGCCCAACGCATGCTCGCCGATCAGATTCTGAGTGTGGAGCGAGCAAATCCAGATTCGTTGGTTATCGTACTTGGCGACTTTAACAAAGGTAATCTCAGCCACGAACTCCCCAAATACATACAATTTATTAAATACCCGAACAAAGAGAAGGGAACACTCTGGATCACTGCTACACTACAGTCAGTAGAGCCTACCACGCCGTCCCCCGAGCAGCACTAGGACACTCTGACCATGCCATGGTCCACCTGATTCCTGCATACAGGCAGAAACTCAAACTCTGTAAACCAGCTGTGAGGACATCTAAACAGTGGACCAGTGAGGCTGTGGAAGATTTGCGGGCATGCTTAGACTGTACTGACTGGGATATGTTCACGACTGCTACCAATAGTCTGGATGAACTCACAGAGGCTGTGACGTCCTACATCAGCTTCTGTGAGGGCTGCTGTATCCCAACACGTAACAGGGTGAACTTTAACAACAATAAGCCCTGGTTCTCAGCAAAGCTCAGAAGGTTGAGGTTGGAGAAGGAGGAAGCGTTTAGGAGTGGGGATAGAGACAGATTCAAGGAGTCGAAGAACAGGTTTAGCAAAGCGGTGAGAGAGGCTAAACGACTGTACTCAGAGAGACTAAAACACTAGTTCTCTACTAACGACGCTGCTTCTGTCTGGAGAGGGCTCAGGTAGATCACCAACTACAAACCCAGAGCCCCCCACACCACTAACGACTCCCGCCTAGCCAACGACCTGAACGAGTTCTACTGTAGATTTGAAAGACAATTGGACTGTCCTGAACCACCCCTTCCCACCCAAGAGGCCCCATCCTCCACCCATACTACAGAGACGACTCTCTCCTTTCAGGAGGGAGAAGTTAATAGACTTTTCAAGAGGCAGAATCCACGCAAAGCAGCCGGGCCGGACTCTGTCTCTCCAGCCACCCTCAGGCACTGCGCTGACCAGCTGTCTCCGGTGTTCACCAACATCTTTAACACCTCCCTGGAGACATGCCATGTACCAGCCTGTCTCAAGTCCTCCACCATCATCCCTGTGCCCAAAAAGCTAAGGCCAACAGGACTAAATGATTACAGACCGGTCGCCCTTACATCTGTGGTAATGAAGTATTTTGAGCGCCTGGTCCTGGCACACCTCAAAGCCATCACAGACCCTCTCCTGGACCCCCTTCAGTTTGCCTACAGAGCCAACAGGTCTGTGGACGACGCAGTTAACATGGCCCTCCACTTCACCCTACAGCATCTGGATGCCCCAGCATCCTACGCCAGGATCCTGTTTGTGGACTTCAGCTCTGCCTTCAACACCATCATCCCTGCCCTGCTTCAGGACAAGCTCTTCCAGCTGAACGTGCCCTACACCACCTGTAAATGGATCACAGACTTCCTGTCTGACAGGAAGCAGTGCGTTAAGCTGGGAACACAAGTCTCTGACTCCAGGTCCATCAGCACCGGAACTCCTCAGGGCTGCGTCCTTTCCCCTCTACTCTTCTCCCTGTATACCAACAGCTGCACCTCCAATCATCTGTCCGTCAAACTCTTGAAGTTTGCGGACGACACCACCCTCATTGGGCTGATCTCTGGTGGAGATGAGTCTGACTATAGGTGGGAAGCTGACAACCTGGTGACCTGGTGTAGCCAGAACAACTTAGAGCTAAATGCTCTAAAGACAGTTGAGATGGTTGTGGACTTCAGGAAGAATACAGCCCCACTCACCCCCATCACCCTGTTAGACTCCCCAGTCAAAATTGTAGAGTCCTTCCACTTCCTGGGCACTATTCTCTCCCGGGACCTCAAGTGGGAACTGAACATCAGCTCCCTCACCAAGAGAGCTCAACAGAGGATGTACTTTCTACGGCAGCTGAAGAAATTCAACCTGCCAAAGACAATGATGGTGCAATTCTATACAGCGATCATTGAATCCATCCTCACCTCCTCCATAACCGTCTGGTACGCTGCTGCCACTGCCAAGGACAAGAGCAGACTGCAGCGTATCATCCACACTGCTGAGAAGGTAATTGCCTGCAATCTACCAACCCTCGAGGACCTGCACACGACAAGGACCATGAGGCGAGCGAGGAAGATTATGGCCGATTCCTCCCACCCTGGACACTCTTTGTTTCAGCTACTCCCCTCTGGCAGAAGGCTTCGGTCCATCAGGACCAAAACCTCACGCCATAAAAACAGCTTCTTCCCATCTGCTGCTGGCCTGTTAAACAAGGCCAAGGGCTTACACTGATTTTAACATTGTATCTACATAATGACACCTTGCCGATATTAACTATGTTAACCTATTTGTATTTTTATTTTTAAATTATATATTAAAGCTATTTTAAATTCGATATTTATTCAATTTTATATACTTCAGCCCCTTGGTGTTAGTTAGACTTTTAACCCTTATTATTATAGTAAGACTTGTTTAAAACTTATTTAAGATTTTAGATTCCTATATGTTGAATGTATGCACCATCCTGCCAAAGTAAATTCCGTGTCGGTGTGAACTTTCATGGCGAATAAAACCCCTTTCTGATTCTGATTCTGATTGACATAAGCATTGCTACAGTCGACATAAAAAGCTCGCAATACGGGCAGCAGCTGAAAAAGCAGGATACAGTCGACATGAAAGGCTGGCAGTACACTGAGTGAGGTAAAGAAGCAAGCAACAGATTATAGACTGGCATACACTCATAATGGGCAAAAGCAAAATTAGCAGTGTATATAATAGTGGCAGTGCACTGGCGTTAATTTATCAGCAGGCAGCAAGCCACATCACAGAATGGCAGTACACGGTCTCAGCGTCATAAAAACACAGCTCAAAAAGGAAACATGTAGCAACCTATAGTAATAGGTTTTACCCTTTTAACTGGCACAAAAACTGACACCTTTTGGCGTCATCTGGTCCAACACCAGTGGAGACTAGGCTCTAAGAAAAGCCGTCTCGGGTGTGGACCAATCAAATTCAAGGACAGTGCATATTATTATCAGAGTTGTCTCTTTTGTTTGCATTTTGACTGCTTGTGTTGTGGTTATTGCAAACATGATGCCTTGAATAAAGGTATCGGTTTTTGTGCCAGTTAAAAGGGTAAAACCTATTACTGTACTATATTGTTCTTTAAGATGTATGACCACGACGATGCAAACAAATGTTTTACTAAATATAAGCATCAGCTATGCACTAACATAATCCATTTGTTTGGACTCTGCATTGTTAATGGATGCTTTCAGTCAGTGACACCATATTTTATGAGCAAAGACACAAAAGCCACACTTTTTTCCTCCGTCGTCTCATTAGTATTGCACTCCGGTCTCGTGGATTAAACGTCAGCTTAGTGTTTCGAAGCAGCCCAACTCTGCCCTCTTTCTCTCGCAGGCTGCGCTGGAGGCCATTGACGAGTTGGATCTGATTGGAGCACATGGGGACCCCAAGTCCATCATCCATGTGCTTCCTGACGAAGTCCAGCACTGCCAGGTAAAGGCCCTAAACAAGCGGAATGATTTTCCTTTGCGTCTGTCAACGCTTTCGTGTCCAGAACTTGTAAAGCGCCAGATGGCTGTGTGAGAAAGCTGATGAGCGAGTGACCTTTTGATCAGTTCGCTTTTATGTCTCTACACACTTTGAACGTTGTCCCATATTTTATATGGAGTGCTCGTTGGCCAATAACTACTAATCCTTTAGAACTGCTTTTTGTGTTTAGTTTGTTGCCTTTATCATTCACCTCCAGTTAACATTGTTGGCTACGTACGGTGCAAAATAAGTTCAACATACATATGTAATCCATCAGCATTTGCTTTATGAGCCTGACTGCTTATGGGACAGCCTATTTGGATCTCAAATAGTGGAGGCACAAAACGGGGTTCTGCTTATATTAGCTTTTGATGAGTGGAATAACTGCTAAAGGTATCTTACTCGGAGTTCAGTTATATTACTACTGCAGCTGCTTGGTAATTTTTTACAACCTTAGCATTAAGCTAAGTACATTATCAGCTTTTTAAATATTGCATGAATGTAAATTAATAGATGTGTTGTCATATATCTATTAATCAATTGATTTTAATGATGAAGCTCACATTTTACATGCATCACATTGCATGTGTAAGGTTGAATGATTTTGTATTCATATACCTTGTGACCTCTAAAACCACTGGAGGTTGCTATATTTGCCTCTCTGTAAATAAATAATGATATCTTCATGTACCCCTAATCGTGACCCTGAATGGGAAGGAGCTGAGCGATTCTGAACATTGTTCATGTGCAGCTCTTTTTTAATCCACTGCTGGATGAGGGCCTCCCCCATACCGTGTCGGTTACGGGGGTTATATTACTATACTTCGCCACGATGGTCATTGTGGGTTTGTGAAAGCATATGAACACAGCACAACAATCGATTAGCTGCATTGTCCTCTCCTGCTTCTCTCCGAGCCTACAGCAGCTACATGCCTCTGACAGGAGTTTTACAACTCCTTGAAGCTTCTATTGGTAAATCAAAGTTCATTATTGTTTACAATTATGAGTAGGTATTCAATGAATTGTACAGATTCAGGATCGTGATTAAATTCAGGAATTTATATTTTCTCTCTTTTTCTCCCTCATTTGTATTCGTTTTACCATCTCGTTTGTACAGTTTGGTTCACTTTTGGCCAGTATGTAGTTTTCACATATCTTATGCATATAATTTACAAAGGTCATACATAATGTGTTCTTTTATGGACAGGACAATGTTATCCTTGTATTGTGAACGTAAGAATCGATTTTTATTAACAAATATGCCTAGCCATTAGGCACATAGAGCACAAGACATGCATAGAAGCACGTGACCTTATACAGCTTGACAGGGATATATAAGGACCAAAAAATATGAGAGCGGTTGAAGTCCGCTTTTGAGAAGACACAAATATTATGGAATTCGATGCCTAAGGAGATGCCACCTGTATATGACAGGGGGAACAGAGGGAGGCAGTGTTTGACTTGGAAGGATGCAATGGAATGAGATATGAGGGCAGCGCCGAATAGGAGTACGTGCAGAGGAGAAATCTGAGCAGCCGATCCGATGCAGTTTTGGGACTTCTGGCTTGGAAGGAGGAGAAGTTGAAGTGCGCTGCCAATGTGGTTGTCCATTAGGCAGGGTACATGACGATGCTCCTGGGCCTCGAGGCATTCGTCTGGGTCACGTCAATACCACCACCAGGAATAACTTGCGCCAAAAATAAATGTCGACCGGAGGAAGGGTGGCTTCTTAGAAAAGTGTGGCACGTTACCAAATGTAACGTCACTCGGCAAGCGTGCGGTCAGGAGATACGAGTACAGTGAATTCATCTCTGTCTCAGGCTTGTCCGATTTGAATTAGTTGTGATGTTGGACAAGCGACAGATTGTTTTCTCCTGAAACCCCGTGCTTGGTGTCACCGTTCTTTTATAAAACCGCCTTGCAAAAGGTCCTTGAAAACTCGGGTTTTGTTAATTGCTGTACCAGCTATAGGTCCTATTGGTATATCAAATTGAGAATGGCCATTTCCGGAATGTCACCTATTATATATTTTTTCCCATTTTTCTTTTCAAGGCAGTGTCATTGATGAATATGCTGAGTTTTCTTTCACATCATGCGTTAAGGTTGCGCTTTTCAATCTTTTATATTTAGTTCTTTTTCGCATGTAGAATATGTAAAGACACGGTTGTCCCTATGCTCGAACAAGTGGTTTGGAATTGTAGAACCTTTTCAGTCTTGAGTGAATTTTGTAATGGTCTTGTTTATATAATAGGGATGAGAATTTCCCATCATCATGAGACTTTCATTTGTAAAGTCTCAATATATGAGGATCAACATTCAGTTGTTGTTTTTGCAATGCTTTCTACTCCTACGGCCACCAGAAGTGCACTTGCCGCGCTTCGCCACCCGGGCATGCTAGTTTTAATACAACATTACAAAAATGTTCAAAAAATTTAAAAGAATAACATTTAAAAAAAAATAGTGCACAGTTATGCAAAAATAAGAATAGGTTTTATTCTTTCTGAAAATGAAACTTGTGTTAAGATGTTCAAACACCAAATAGAAACCTTTTTGCAAGTAATCATGTCGACATTAACCACACACAGCACTTGTGGTGAACATGTAAACAAACGTGCTCTGATAATAGATGCATTATCTCTTAAACTGATTGATCTACACTGGAGACAACCTTCTTTAGGATGTAGTCTCACCAGTGTCAGACCAGAGAACGGCAAAAGGCGAACAGTGAAAAGACAATGCACTATCAGAGCATTTATAGCTTGGGGTGAGCAGCTACAAAATGGGACCTTTTTGCCAGTATTTTTTTTGTGCGCAATTGTTAACAGCCACTCGGCACAGGAACGGGGGAGAATAGCACTCACAAAGCCAGCGGAGAAATTGCATAAACCTACCCCCGCGTTTGCATGGCTAGTTCACCGCATGCCGGACCTTGGCTCATGCCAATATGGTGCCAGACTGCGCTCAGCTGTGTCCGCAGAAACCACCGTAGCCTTGTTCCTTTCTGTGCCTCTGTCCCTCTGCCCAGGGGGGACCCAGTGTTGTATCACGTGAGGTTACACAATGGTGAACCGACCTCCAACTAGGCAGGAATGTTTGGCAAGGTGGTGTGGTGCAAGGAGGGAATGGATGTTAAAAACAACAACTTTGTGTTGGACGCATGGGAATGTGAGCTTAGGTAAATATTTTATATGTAGAAATCGTTACGTACGTTTTTAACCTACTGCTAACTCTGCTTCTTTTCTTCTTTATGTTTTTGCTAAAATCTTGACTTGTCATTCCTACAAAAAAAAATCTGGTTTGGGTGGAGAAGCCTTTCCTATGTCTTTGTGCTCATAATCACTCAGTCATGAGATGTTTTTTTTTTGTCCACATGAGCATGCGAATGGTCTCATTTTTAATTAAAATTGTTTCCTTACCTCCTTAGCGCCAATGAGCAAGAGTCTCCAAACTCTAGCCTTGATGGCAGCATTAATTCTGAAGTGGCCTTGTGACCTCAGGTCACATGTCAGAACTCACACTATTCTGTAGAATCTTATGTTAAGCAGTTATCAGGAGCAGGGGCCTGTTACTTAATATTCTTTTTTTACTTTTGGCCCAGTTTTATCCCCGATGTGCTAACAGCATCATGGCATGATAATAATTTATTCGGAACTATTGCAGATCAGTGAATCTTCTCCGTGCTAGATAACAATCTGCTGAGGGAGATTTAATGGAACAAATTACCTCATATCCACGCCAGGGCCAGATTCCCCCCACTTTTGCCCTGCTACAAGGACAAATGTTTGTCGCATTATGGTTGACTCGATGTTTTATATTCAGTGCAGACATCGGTGACTGGACTGAGACCATCAGCTCGCCACACTTGAGGGACCCAGATTAATCACGGGCAGTTGCCTGGTTTGAATCCCAGGACCTGAGTGGTGCCAGACCAGCGCTGTAACCTCTGAGCTACTGTGCCACCTCTGAGGAATGGGAATCCTAATATTTTACAACTGCAGGCCTCTTCCAGCCCATTGATTGGACACTGGTGTGTGTTCACTTGCAAATTGATCAAATGTCAATTTGTTAGTGAACACATACCGTACCCCCAATTAGCACGGTTGGCTATGTATGGTGAGAACAGAGTTCAACATACGTGCATACATGCAAACAAACCTCGTATATACGAAATATCTCTGTTTAAAGCTTTCGTGACTGCAGGGATTCATCTTCTTGGTTCTTTCGGTAAAGTCACCACGTAGAATGGAAATAAAATAATAAAAAGAAAACATGTTTATTTTATTATTTTATTTTATAATTTTACATGAGGACGCACTTTCTCTTCGATAAAACATGTTTTATTTTTATTATTTTATTTCCATTCTACGTGACTTTACCGAAAGAACCAACAAGATATTATCTCTGTGTTTTGGAAAACGTACCTCAATAAGTAAACCGTGTATAGCTTAAACACAAGTTTGGTAAAACAGTATTTGTCAAGGTATGACTATACATCAAATATCTGGGGCTATCAATCTCAAGATACCCAATTAATTCACTGCTTACCAATCTACTCTGCCACATTTATAGAGCAATTAATTATCTCAGCATCTCAAAGCACCTTGTATCACAGCTCATCTCAACCATGCCATTGCCCTACGGAAGCCTAGCCTAGGGGATACCCAGTGGCAACCTCCCCTGTGAGTCACAAGGTTCATGCAGCATTGGCCTGCTTGTTTGAATACTGTATTCTCTGGATTATAAGACACACTTCTTTACTCAGTATTTTAAAGAAAAAGTCGGGGTTGTGTCTTATATGGGATATGTGTGTGTGTGTGTGACCAATTTGTATCTGGCCACACACACAGAATTCTGTCAGTGTATGAAGCAAGTTCTCCCCTTCGCTGGCTCAACAATCTGTGTGCTTCGTTGCGGGCGGTGTTGTGACGGAGCAGTCGATCCTGCACTCCATGCTGCCACGGGCATCCACGTCCAAAGAAATTGATGCGGGGCTGCTTTCCATCATCTCCTACCCCGCGTCCGCCGTCGAGGACGTAGACCTTGTGATGATCACCAAGGATGAGATCACCTCCAAGTTGCAGGTGTGTACGCCTGGGTGAGAGTGCCGAATATCCGGACAGGTGCTGGGCCTCCCAGAGGTTGACTCGGTCTTAAATAAGTACTTGGTGCAGTGGGTGCAACACCAACACGAGGGAAAGAAAGGTGGCCGGGCACGGTTCTCACTCGGAGCACATGCTCCAACAGCCTGAAAAAGCTATACGGGGAATCTTTGTGTGTGTGTGTGTAAACCAGGGGTGGGGAACCTCTCCTTATTGAGGACCGAATGTCTTTCAAATGCCTTTGGTGGGCGACATTTATAACAGACACCTCACTTAGCTGTGTTACTGCACCTCAGATAAGCACGGTTGGCTACGTAAGGTGCAAAAGAAGTTCAATTAATACTGCAAGAGGCCTTTGCAGTAACAAAATGGACTTGAGTTTGCTAAAATTAGAAATCACAGTGCAACAATTCGTTTTGCTGCACTGCCCTCTGCTGCCCACAATGCAATTCAGGCAGCTCCCCGCTTTTACGACACAATGCATTCCTGGAAACCCCATTGTAAATCAGACATCGTAAATCGGACCTATTTTCCTATAAACAGTAGGAAATCATTTGCCAATGTGAGTTTCCTTTTATCACCCATATTTAAAAGGCTTTAATAGGTAAAAATCGACAAAAAAATTGAGAATGACAAAAACTCCATATCAAGTCACATCAGAAACCAGACTAACTGTTGAAATGTTTTCGGAGTTACGTCAGAAGATGCCTCCTAAATCAAGTTCCTTTGTCCTAAATCAATCTATGGTGGCATTATATAAACATTGTGAACATGGATCGTAGTAAAGTGGTGGAGACCGCCTGTGTAGCGACATCGGGGGATGTCACTATTGTTCCGGCCCAGAAGGGCTGTGGCGTGCGATGCATTGTCATCGCGTACACCCGTGGTGGGTGTCGTAGCAGCCCTAGCGGGTCTTGGTGAGAGCTGGGATAGCACAGGCACGACACATAGCGCGCAGTGCAGTCTCCCACAAGGGGGAGCAGGAGAGTGTCAGCCCAAGGACAGGGTTGCCTCGGGCCATGGCACTCTGGTTGACCCTGCAGACACACGATCTAGAGTGTTCACAGAGAGGCCCCCAGGTGGGGGGACGAGGAGGCGATCGCGTGTCCGGGGAGAGCTTTCGAGAGGGATCTGGGGGGGAGTTAGAAGGTGGGCGGGGCCAGGGGCGGAGCGGCCCCGACCCGTGGGGGGATATAAGGCGGGTCCCTGAGAGGGACCGGGGTCGCTGCATTCTACAAGCTGAAGCTCCACGTCCACCAGCTTGAAGCTCTGCGTCTCAAGCTGGAAGCTCTACGTCTTACGAGGCAAACACGTGGTCGCGGACCCGAGTGAGGCCCGACCTTTCGTAGCAGTAACTCCTCTGTATAGAGTGGTTAGCTGGGTGGTCACCACCCTAGGCTGTATCTGGTGAAGGGGCCAGTTACCCCTTTGTGTTGTGTGTTACAAATAAATGTGTTGCCTCTACAAAGGAACAATGTCTGCGACTCACTACACCTGTAATATTGAATGATAATAAAAATAACACGGTGATCCATTTATAGACAGCCCAATGGTTTATGATGATCCCCACATTGCCAGGCTGGGGGCTGGGCCGCCCCCCCCCCCGCCCCCCCCCCCCCCCCCCCACCATGCCCCCGCCCGAGCCACAATAATACTATGTAAGCGCTGTAATAATATTAATATCTAAGGACTTTATAGCAGTAACTGCACGCATCGTGTGGGGGGGGGGGGGGGGGGGAAGAGGACATTAGACTGTGAAGAAATAGCCGCAGCGCTATGTGTATATTTATTGCATGTTAAACACGTAAAAGAAAATGTCCGGTGTGAGCTCCACTGAACGCACAACACTTGGCGGGGTCCGACCCCCCCCCCCCCCCCCCCCAAACAATTGGCGTGAGTTGGTACGGTCGATGTCGCACAATAACTAAATTAATATAGCGAAATCCCATGAAATCGCTAATATGACTAATTGAAAGGTGACGGACATGAAAAAGGAATTGCCTATTCCCACCGTGGGGCTTAGGGCGTGCTGGCTGGCACATTTTTTTCGATGTCAACCCCACGGTTCGAGAGCCAAATCCCTCGCAGGCGCACGCGTGCGTAGACGTTTATAGATAAGAGGAAGATGCGAGCTAATCCAAAAACTAACCTCTATTATGGAGTACGTACGAAGTATAAACGTACGCTAGCGGGTTCGGGGCGAGATGACTGCGACACTGTGCCACACCTCCCCATTGTCAGGTGGTCAGTGGGCACGTTGGACCCTCGCAAATACTTGGGGAGTTTTGGGGTATGGCGGTTGGTCGCAACGCGGGAGAATTGGCACACGTCCAGCAACTGGCAAATTTGCGAAAACTCAACGAGTCCAGCGTTCTCCAACACACAACCGGTGTGCTGCATCAGTAACGAACTGGCACGTTCTGTTTACGTGACACTAAACCTTACTGATTGGCTGTGTCGGGTGGCGGCGGGTTCAACAACACATTTATATAGTCACGCCATCTAACCCAAACACAAACCCACGACTATATAATTTAACCTTCAGCCCAACGCTGATGGGAAGCCACGTGCGGGCACAATGCGCCCAGACAACGCTCCCTCTTTCACCGCCCATCCCGCCCGTTCGTGCCTTGGCAGGAGATGAGAATACGGCGAGCACCCCCGGTGACGAGCGGTACGCGTGCCAGGAGTGCGGAAAGCGGTTCCCCCAGTGACCTGAGCACAAATGATAGCTCAACGAAGTAGTTTATCATCATGATGTGGAAATTCATATCAGCCAAATACTCTAAAAGCATGAACATTAATTCTAACTGTAGAGAGAAAAATCGGAAGACCCGAAGAAAAATCCACGCGATCACAGGGAGACACGCAAACTTCAAATATACAGCAGTTATCGGGGTCAGGATCGAGCAGATGATGTCCTGCACACCAGGCGAGGTAGTTATCATCTAGCCGTCGTTTTAATGGTGTTCGTCCCGTATCATTTATGTTAAGAATTTTGCAACATTTCCGTTCCTTCATTCTCACAGTAATCACCTTAATATGGTGTAATGTGACCGTTGGGTTGGAATGTTTTTGTTTCATATAATTGAAATGTTCACTTAAGTAAAAAAAAACATCATGCCTCTGTAATGAGAGTGGGGCGTTGTTTGCTATGCAGTTATGGTTTATCTGGGGTAAGGGTTTACATCTAGAGCAAAGGTGAAGGGGCGGAGCCACCCGGGAAGCCTCTGGAATGTTCCCGAAGGTTCCATGAGGGGCGTGGCCAGAGGCGGGGTTTAGTCGCCGGGGAGCGTTTATAAGCGGGGGCCAGTGCGAGGTGCGGGGTCGGTGTGAAGAATCAAGAGGAGCTCCCCGTCGTGCTGCCCCATCATCTCCATCGGCCACGTGGCGGCTCGACCTCCAGCCGCTCAACCGCTCCCTAGCGCGCCGTCAGCCAGCGGCACGCTAGGGAGCGGTGAGCGCCACGTGGCACGGGGCAGTGAAGCCGCCTGGGTGGCGATCATTCCGTAGTGAGAGAGACAAGAGACATCTAAGCTGTACCGAAGATTTATTAATAAACGACTTAAGTTCCTATCGTGTCGGAGCCACTTATTACACCTGTATGGGTCAGTGTGGTGAGCCTAAGGGTCTCTGTGTGCGGGTCTATGGGTCTCTGATTGGTGAGTCTATGGGTCTCTGTGTGATGAGTGTATGGGTCTCTGATTGGTGAGTCTATGGGTCTCTTGTTTGGTAAGTCTATGGGTCTCTGATTGGTGAGTATATGGGTCTCTGTTTGGTGAGTGTACGGGTAGGTGTGGTGCGTCTACGGGTCTGTGTGGTGAGTCTACGGGTCTCTGTTGAACTTATTTTGTACCATGCATAGCCAACCACGCTAATCAGAGGTGAGGGGGAAGGACAACAAACTAAACACAATGAGCAATTTTGTGTTTTGTCTCACGTTTATTTTCAGCAGCTGTCAATATAATTCGTGATTGGTGGCTCACTGCACTCACAGTCACCCAGCGTTTGATTGCTCCCTGACCCTGCCCAGTGACGTGACTTCTCCCTGACCTCACCTGTGAACATCACTACTCTGCTGTAAACATGAACGATTTCAAAACACAAAAGCACTTTTAAATCATCTGCATGGAAAACTAATTTCTTTAAAACTGCTTCTTGTGTTTAATTTGTCGTCATTCATAGAGGGTTTTTTTTGGGTTAGATCGTGTAAATATATAAATGTGTCGTTAAAACCCCGTCACCACCCGACACAGCCAACTCAACACAGCACACCGGTTTGTTGGAGAGCCAAGCCACAACATTTACAATCTGAGTATGATGTTTCGCCAGTAATTACAACCAGTTTCATCAGGCAACAGCCAGATTTGTTGTCCTTCCCCCACTCCTCCGATTAGCGCCGTTGGCACCGTACAGGAGTGCGAAATAACTTCAACATACACGAGTATACATACGTATAGCCCCGTCCCACTTGCCCGCTTCCACCAGTGAATCATCCAGGACTAGCGCCGGCATGCTCTCTGAAGGCAAGAGGATCACGGAGTGTGTGAAGTTGGAGGATTTGGATTCATTGGAGGATGAGGTATAAGGGGAGAGAACGGTCACCACGGGGCTAGGGTGCGGAGGGGCTCGGAGGCTGACGACCATGGCAGGGAGATTAAAACAGACGAGATACCTAAAGACGTGAAGGATAAATGAATGTTCCTACATACAAAACAAGTCTGGGTGTATGGGATTTTTCAGTTGCTGATCTCTGGTATTATATTGCCATGAGACTTGATTTACAGTCACAGTGCCACTCCCGCTCACCAAGGGGGCTTGCAGGCGCAGTTGTTGCTGCCGCTTCCTGCCCCACCACGCAACGGACACCACGAACGTCACCAACGTAAGCAACGCCACCACGCCAATCATGGAACTGATGAAGGGGCTCTTAGTCATGGCGGCTGTCTCCTCTTCTGACGAGGAGCGGACTGGGGGGGGGGGGGGGTCACGAGAGCAGAGAAAAGTCCAGCAACAGCGAACGTTATAGTTGCCCATGCCACAACCTATGAATTTTCATCTCCATTAAAAAAAACTGGACCAGACATATTTTACTGCCCTTGGTAACCCTCCTGGCAGAGTGCAGTGCTGACCCCGTGGGATTGTTTTGTCTTTCATAATCAGCAGCCACCATCTATCTACCTGATAAATGAACCCTCCTGGAGACTTTACAAGCCATCACCATCTTTTGCACAACGATCCATCTGGCTCTATTTAAGCTGTTCGGTAAATGAAAAACATCGTGGACTTTATCCACAAATTTTCTTCCAATTGCGTAGGAAATGCACGCAACCACAGGGACAGAGACAATCAAACAATAAACATACAGGCATCGTCAGGGTCAGGATTGAATCCACAAACTCCTGTATACCAGGCAAGGTAGTTAAGATTTTGGCATCACTGCGGTTATGGCGAGAGGGAGGAGAGGGACTCACCATCATCAGCATTGGCACTTCCGATGCTGGCTGGCGTGCGTGGTGATGGTGTGCTCACGCCGTAGTAGCGGTGCCGAGTGGTTGTGGTGGTGCTATCGGTGGTTGTAGCAGCGGTTGCGGCGACTGTTACAGTGGTGGTGGCAGCGGTGGTGGTGGCAGTGGCGGTGGTGATGGAGCTCCAGAGGCCGCTGCCACCGCCGTCCAGCATGCGTGGCGTGGCGCTGGGCCACGCCAGGTCACCGTGTGGCACCGCTCCCGGCTCCGAGCTGTTGCTGGCGACTGTAGGGGGCAGTTTACCAATGGGGGGGGGGGGGGAAGAAAGCGGCGAATGATAGGCAAGCCAGCCTAAATGTTTATAACCGGCAAAGATGTTCCATTTAGGGGATCCACGTTTTCGCAAGCGAGAGAAGTTAGGGCATGAACGTGGTCGAGAAGACCCCTGCTGGATTGCTTTTTCTAACCTTCGACGAAGAGGCGTGCCTGGAGCTGGTCGTAGTGCAGCTTGTTCATCGCAAAGCACGTGTACGTATCGGAGTCGGTACGCAACAGGTTCGAGATGAGCAGCGTGCCGTTGGCAAAGGTTTGGTAACGCTTGCTCAGCAGGGGTCCGCTGTCCTCACCCTTAAACCTGGCGGTGCGCGGCGTAAGCAGAGAGGGAGGGGGGGGGGAGTCTTGACTACCAAGCAACTAAACAAAACAATGTTTATTTTACCAGGTAAGGCGTCACTGAGCTATATAGCTCTTTTTCAGAAGCAACCTGGCTATTGTTGGATGTGTACCCCTTTTTGATAATCAATACATAGTTAATATTCGATTCATAATTATACTACATTTATGTTGAGCTCATTAAGACAGGGCCTTCACTCCTTCCAGCAGAGTTGGGGTCTCGGAAGGGAGGCATCTTTTACACATTCGAAATGAAGGATGTGGGCAGGTGCTCCAAATCGAGGGCAACACATTTATTGTGGTAATCTGTGAAATGCAACAGCACATGTAGCACACACAGCAGATTTCAACCGAGTCACCATTAACCACGTGACTAGTGTACAGGTCAGGTTACTCAATAACAGTTTCCCTTCAACCCAATTCCACTGCTGATAAACCATCTTTGTATTCATTCATAACCTTTACATTTCACTATTCGAATATTACCTTAATCCTAAGCTGTATGTCCATCTAAACCATCCACTTATATTGATATCTTACACCCATTATCTGTACTGTATGTATTGTGCTTGTCACCATTGTATAACTTACTTCTGTACAGGTGTTCTATTCTTAATATCATTACAAGAAGCCATATTCTGGGTGCAATGGCATGGTTATGGAATAGACAGTATTAGGGTTAGATAATTACCAGTATTAACTACAGTAAGTCATCCTTTACAGTGCATAGTGCTAAACCCCCTCCAATTGAATGTATCACAAACTACCAATTCAAAACAACATTTTGGTCCTTTACCTGTAAAATGCAACAGCACGTGGGTCACACAGAAATTCTCAACCGAGTCGCCATTAACCACGTGACTGGTATAGAGGTCAGGTTACTCAATAACCCTGCCACCCACCTACAGGCCCGACTCAATATCGCATGCTGGTGTACACGTGCATTGATGTACTGCACAGCACATAAGGACCTTCACAAAAGCACACTTTACCCCATTATTGCACGAGGAAATAATTTAACGAGTGGTCTATTTATAATGTGCCTCTTATCATTCTCATGCCTATAAATGTATAAATAAGTGACATCGCACGTGAGACCTTCACGGGACATAGGCCCTTTGTCCGAACTAAGTTAGTTAAAATGTGGGTCCTTGCAAGAAGTAGCAAACACCTTACGTGGATATAACATCCGGCATTCTGGTCCAAAAGCTTAGGTTCTACATCCACCCAGGGTCTGGTTGCATTGACCGTAATTCATATTCACGAGAAGGGGCGTGATTTCAAGAGGGGAAATTGCCATTTGATGTTAAACTCAAAGTTCTCAAGTCAGTCTATGCGGGGGCATGACTCCCAGGGGCTACCTCATGAAGAGCACCCACTGGTAATTGTTCTGATGTATCACTGGTAGAATTATTGTTTATTGATATGTTGTTTGGTCTGCTGCGACTTTGTCTTTCCAGACTGGTAGATGGCCGTCTGGTTTTGCCGATGTTTTCCACATACTGTTAAGTTCTTGGAGAGTAAACATTTTTGTTCTAATGCCAGTGTGTTCCCATATTTTCTTAAGGCCACGGCTATATCATTGAGCTTGCATATTTTTCTGTAGTCACTTATCTATTAAATACTCAGCGTTATAGAGGACTGAGTGTCCGAGTGGTTTATTTCGGTGGCATGAGTCGTATTGCTTGAAAAAGCCTCGCCTGGTATACAGGAGGTCGTGTGTTGGATCCCGACCCTGATGGTTCCTGTTGTCTATGTGTAGTCTGCGTTTCTCTCTTTCTCCCCGTGGTGGTTACGTGGATTAGTCTCCAGGTTATGTGGTGTTTTCCCCTCTACATCAACATCATGCATTTAGAGTATTATGGGTCTCTCTGGGTCTTTATGGGCGGTCTGTATATATGAAGTTTGCATGTTCTCCCCATAGTTATGTCGATTTTTCTCCGGGTTCTCTGGTTATCCCTCCACATTCAGAATCAACGTGGAGGTTTAGAGTATTTGGCTGCTATAAGTTTCCACGTGAAGATAAGCCACTTCATCGAGCTATCATTTGTGACAGACAGATGACTTCTGAAAAGAGATAAATGGTAGCTCAGTGGGGTCTTAGCTGATAAAATAAAAAAAAGACTGTTTAGTTAATGAGAGAGTAAAGTAGCCAGGCCAGCGTCGGTCTCACCAGATGATGTTGGGGCGCGGTAACCCAAATACTGCACATTCCATGTACATGACCTGGCCCTCTGTCGCCGTGTACAGCGTGTCTGGCTCCGACAGCATCCGTGGGGGCACGGCTGTGGGAGAGGTGGGGAGGGCGGGATGGGGGGTGGCAGAGATAGGGAGCAGGGGGGAGGTGAGGGAGGGAGGGGGGTTGCTGAGTTAGAGAAATGTTGTGGAACCGCAGCAGAGATGCTAACAGGTGAAGGAGGAGGAGATCTTGGGGGGGGGGGGGGTGGCAGGAGTTGACGACAGAAGATTCAGGAGGGAAGTGAGAGAGAGATTGGAGAATGAGGAGAGCGAATTAGCAAATGTAAGGAGGGGAGGAAGAGCAGAGGGACACACTGAATGGGAGTGCGGAGGAAGGGTGGAGAAGCCCAGAATACAGGAAGTGGAATGTGGAGGGGGAGGGAGGGGGAGGGTTTGAAGGGGGGGAACCAACACGAGAGGAATAAATATGGGGACCGAGAAGACGGAGTTGGAAAGCGAAGATGAGCGAAGTTGAGGAGCGAGATGTTACAAAGTCGAACCGAGACTAGAGAGGTGGCAGAGAAGGAGGACATGGAGGAGGAGATGCAGGGTTTAGCAAGAGAGAGGATGGTGGTGATGGCGAGAAGAGTGAAGACGAAGCCGGGGAGGAGCGACGCTTGTGGGAGGAGCCCCCCTCATCCTCCTTACGTAGCACGGTGGTATGAAAGGATATCATCATACAGCCCCATAGACTCACACAGACACACATAGACTCATACAGAGACCCATAGACTCACACAGAAACTCATTCAGTTTATTTATTTGGTATAGCCCTGTGAGCCATTCGGCTCTTGACTCACACAGAGACCCACAAACTCATACAGATACCTATAGACTCACAGAATCACAGAGAGACCCACAGAATCACACAGACCGATAGACTCACACAGAATCCCACAGACTCACAGAGGCTCATAGACTTATACAGAAACTCAGACTCACACAGAAACCCACAGACTTACAGAGACCCACATAATCACACAGACCGATAGACCACACAGAATCCCACAGAGACCCATAGACTTACACAGAAACTCATTGACTCATGGAGACGCAGACTTACACAGAAACCGATAGACTTTCACAGAAACCGATAGACTTACACAGTGACTTACAGACTCACACAGAGACCCACAGACTCACAGAGACCTACGGAATCACACAGACCGATAGACCACACAGATTCCCACAGAGACCCATAGACTTACACAGAAACTCAGACTCTCACAGAGACCCACAGACTGACACAGACGCACAGACTCACACAGCAACCTATAAACTTACACAGAGACCATAGACTCGCACAGAGACTCAGTTGTCTTTCCCCCGCATCTCCGACTATCATAGTTGGCTACATGCGGCGGTGCGTTACCCACAACCCCCCGCTCACCCAGCACGTTGACGTATGCATTAGCCAGGATGGTGCCGTGCCGGTTTGAGGCCTCACACTGGTATACACCAGTGTCTTCCTCCTCCAGCCAGGTCAGCGTCAGGGAGTCGCCGTCCACCCGCCGTCCTAGCACCTCGGGGGCTTCTGCTCCATCGCACGGCGGTACGACACCCGGCACAGTTTGGCGTGGTCTTGGCACGATTTGCCACGATTTGGAATGGTCTTAGCATGATATGTCATTGTTTGGTAGGATGAATTTAGCACAATATGGCATTATCTGGCTCAATTCGGTAAGTTCTGTGATTTGGCTGAGTGAGTGCGCGACTAGCTGGGTGAGTGTGTGCACATAGCGGATGAGTGAGCGGGTGAGTAAGCGTGTGATTGGTTGACCGAGTGTGTGATTTGTTGTGATTCGTTGACCGAGTGATCGGTTGACAATCGACTGCGAGCGTGAGCATGCGAGTGGATGAGGCGTGTGCACGTGTAAGTCGGTGGACAAGCGGTTGAGTGAGCATGTGATCGGCTGTGAGTGTGTGGACGAGAAAAATTCGAGTGGGTGAGCAAGTGCATAGGTGGGGCAAGTGGCTGAGCAGGTGATGCTGGCCGCCCCCCCCTATTCACACGCCCCCTCGTGTCTCACCATCGATGGGCACGCCGTTGATGAACCATCGGATGGTCGGTGTGGGGATTCCACTTGCACGGCACGTGAGCTCAACGGTGTCCCATAGGGCGTAGTCACGGTTCTCTGGCACTGGAGCGGTCCAGTACGGCTTGGCTGCAGTGGCCGGGAAAGCACGAGGAGGAGGAGGAGGCAGGGGGGGGGGAGAAGGAGGGATTAGACAATGTCCCATGCTTGTAAACTAGACGACACATTTTTGTAACTATTTGTAGTTACCAGGTAAGGTCCGCTGAGCTATGTAGCTCTTTTTCACAGGCGACCTGGCTCTTGAACGAAAAAATCCACGTGACTGTCACATGGCACCAATAAGTGTCAAGGCAGAACAAGAAAGAGGGTGGGGGTCCACCTGTAATAGGGAAAGGCGTCTGATGAAAATTAACAAAGCAAGGTGCCAATCACCATTAGTGTGGCCAGCTTCCTATAAATAGGGACCACCCCACCCGCACCAGACAGCGGAGGGAGAATGGAGGAAGACCCCAGCTGTGTGTCTGCTCACAAGGCTCCAGCCAGCAGCGGGAACAGGAGCAGTCCCCCCAAAACCTCCAAGCATCCCCAGCTGTCAGCAGCAGCTCAGCGTGGACCGTGGGTTATTGGTAACATAAAAACAATACAGATGTCGGTAATGCACCCAGGGCCCTAAGTAACGGTCCCTGTGATTTGTCGGTGGTCACCCGGTGGGGGGGGCAGACTGTACAGAGGAGCAGCAGAGAGGTTGCCTCTGACGTCGCCCCCCTGTCGTGGTGAGGAACCAGCAGGCGGCGGCTCTCTTTCTCCTCGGACTGCGGTGGCAGGCCGGGGTTGGCACCTCCAAGTTGCCTTTCTTGTGAACGCAGCCCGACATCGGGTGGTGAACGCCGGCTGAGGCTAAACGTGCCCTAAGGGTGCTGTGCTTGTGCGTGTGTTCGGGAACCCGTAGCCTCAGGTGTGAGCGTCGGGACAAAGGGGACGTCCTGGGGTATAATGTGAGCACATCGTGTGGTGCAGATAGATGCTGTGGTGTGAAAGCAGGCAGGGGAAGCGTTTCTAAAACTTAAAGACGGAGCGACCCTCTGAAATCGCCTCGGTGTTGACTCGACCCACGCTATAGATGACCGTGACTTGGCTGACCAAAAAGTATAACAGTGGCAGCAATAAAGGTGAGCCTTGAAGTAGGCTAGAACCGAATGCGCCACAGCGAGCACGGGTAAAGAGACACCGTAAACTCCAAATACGCAGCCGGTGTCAGGATCGGGATCAAACCCACGACCTCCTGTGTACCAGTCGAGGTAGTTAACATCTCCTAGCCACTGTGATGATGATGATGATAGACGCAAACTCTGAATATACATCAGCAGGCATCGTCAGGGTTGGGATCTAACCCACGACCTCCTGAATACCAGGCAAGGTAGTTAACATCTCATAGCCATCGTGGCACCCAAATAACAAAGACCCCCTTGCATAGACTTTAACAAACTGTTGAGGCAAGTGCTGTTTGTGAGCAACTCTGAAGGCCGACATGGCACACAAGGGGGTGGGTGGCCAGCACCGTACCCGGCCGCCTTTGTCTCCCCAGTGGCGATATTTACATGCCGCACCAGGTACTCATTTGAGGCCGAGTAGACCTAGGCGAGGCCCAGGACCAGTTTAGATAATCGTCGTTGGCGGTAGTGGCCGACAGTGAGGAGGCGAATCGGAAACTCGAGCTGCTGGGTTCATAGCGGAGTTGCGCTAACACCAAAACCACCACTCCGCCATGCGCACACACGCAGGCACACACGTGCACACACATTCCACGGTGACCGTGACGGTGTGCAGCGCCACGCCCTCGCTGTTGACGGCGCGGCATCGGTAGTCGCCGCCATCGGACTCCGACGCGTTGCGGATGGCCAGCGCTGTGCCGGAGACGGCGGCGAGGGCGGCGGCGAGGGCGGCGGCTTCCTTCGACGACACCGCCCCACCCCACTTGCTCCAGCTCACCTCCGGCGTGGGGCTGCGTGCACACACACGGGGAGTGCACACGCAACGCGCGCACGTGTGTGGAACTAGGGTAGTGTACAGTAGTGTAAAGTGTAGTATGTAGTGTATAGTGTAGTCTGGAAAAAAAAAACCCCTGCCTCTTCAGCGGTGCCGGACGGTAACACTGCGGTGGATGTGAGCAACGCCATGGAGGGAAGGCCAATTGCAAATCGGCTATTCCCTCACGGCGCTTATAGCCCAAACAGCGGCCAAATGCAGGCTCTGGACGAGCGCGAGGAGCTGGTAACCCCTCCACCTTCAATTCAACTACCACTGAACCATGTGCAACATATAGAATGAAGATTGTGCCGGAGGCCCCAGGGGGACAGGCGTCTATGACGTCTCCTGGCTAAACAACAAATTGCAGAGCCACGAGGCTGCATCCTTACCCTTGGGGTTCCTCCAGAAACAGCAAAGAGACACGTGGAATGTTCAAACGCTCAATGCGGAGGAGAGAGCGCCACTCCTCTGTTGGGATCTGGACCGGTACCACCTGGACCTCTCTGGTATTTAGGCAACTGTGGGCTCACAGTAGGGGCCACAGGCGGTGCATCAGCCAGTCATCTCAGTCAGTCGACGCATGGCACCTGGGTCTGCCCCGAGACCTCCTGCTAGCGGGCGTTCGACACTTCACGTGGCCTCGACGTGCACACGGCCTGGCACAAGCGCCGTGGTGATGTCACCGCCACTTAGTGGCGAATGGCGGTTGTTGTTGTTGCACTTGTGTGGGTGTGCGTGTACGTGTGTACATGTGTGTGTGTATGTGTGCATGCGTGTATACGTACAGCCCTTGTGTGATGCACGTCAGCAGCAGCGTTTCCCCAGAGAGGACCATCTTGGTGCTCGTCTCGCCCACAGGCTCCAGGAACACTGGCCGGCTCTTTGACGGACGCTCTGCGTGCATCCACGCATGCGTGGGGAGCGGTGGCACGGTGGTTAGCGCTACACTGTGCTACAAACCTGGCCATGACCTGAGTTTGATTCCCGCTGTAGGGCAACACCGGTGATGATTATCTGAACCGGTCATGGGCCTTCCCTAGGTCGACTCAGCCTCAAATGAGTACCTGGTATGATGTGTAAACATCGCCACTGGGGAGACAAAGGCGGTCGGGCCTGGTGATGGCCACCCACCCTCTTGTCTGCCATGCCGACCTTCATAGGTGCTCGCTAACAGCACTTGCCCCCGACAGTCTGTTGCAGGCACTAACCTGCCACTTTAACACAAAGACAGAGATCCCCCATATAGCCTTCACAGACTGTAGGGGCAAATGCTGTTAGCGAGCACCTATGAAGGCCGGCATGGCACACGAGGGGGTGGGTGGCCAACACCACGCCCGGCCGCCTTTGTCTCCCCAGTGGCGATCTTTTTACGCACCGGACCAGGTACTCATTTCAGATAATCGTCACTGGTGTTGCCCGGGTTCATGGCGCAGCGTAGCGATAACCGCTATGCCACCGCACCCCACATACACAAACTTACACACATGCATGTACGCACACACACGTACACACACACACGTACACACACACACACGTACACACACGCACTTCCCCGCGTTCGCCACCGCCGCCACCACGCCGTCGCCACTCACCGGGTTTGACGACCAGCCGGAGCGGCTGCTTGTACTGGATGGTCCCCGTGTGCGGGTAGCGAGCGTAGCACACGTAGTCACCCCGGTCGCTCGGAAGCACGTTGGCGAAGTAGAGGTCCCCGTCCAAGCCCTGCGACACTCGCGCATCCAGCGGCACTTTCTCCATGGCTGCAGCGCCATCCCGGGGGTAAGGGCGGTGGGCAGTCGGGGGGGTGGGCGGGGGGGGAATTAAGGAGATCGGAATCTTTATTAGGGGTCCACCGCACAAACCGTGGAAGCAGCGGATGCGGATACTTGATGATGCGCAGATGGAAGATGAACAACTCTCCAGTAGTGGTGTGCAACTGCGGTCATCCACGACAGACACCGTAACAACGTAGGATGACGCGAACGCCCGATCCGCAAATACGAAGGAGACGTCGCGGACGTCTCCTTTTTTGGCATCGACACCAGCAGCCACACGAAAAAAGCAGACTCGTGGATACCCATAGATATCCAGACTCACAGAGATGCACAGAGACTCAGGAGACCCAGAGACACCCCTAGAGACCCGTATAAACACATAGACCATGGAGACATCACAGAGATGATTCACCACTCCGCTACTCCCTGTCGACGGGGTCGTCTGGCATGACCACCCGAATGTGACATTGTAGCTGTTGCTCTGCATCCACATCACCAGCCGTACGGAAGCAGAAGAACACGGATGTCCAGTATGGGCACGGGGTCAGCGAGTTACAACAACCAACAATGCAAACAACACGATGGGAGAGAGAGTCGCACGCAAACTGCAAGTATGCAGCACGCGTCATCAGGGTCGGGATCGAACCCACGCCCTCCTGCGTATCAGGCGAGGTAGTCAACATCTCATAGCCACAGTGCCACTCACAGCCGTCCAACCAGAAGACGGTGGGAGGAGGAAAGCCGTGGGGAGGGTGGCAGCGCAGCACGGCCGGGGAGCCCTCGGTGGCCATGATGGGTTGAAGCAGCTCACGGGGCCACAGGGGAGCACCTGCAGGATACAGGCAAAGACTCCCCGTGTAGCCTCAAACAGACCATTGGGGCAAGTGCTGTCGGCGAGCAGCATCACCTGTGAAGGCCGACGTGGCACACGACAGGGTTGGTGGTCAGCACTGCACCCGGGCCGCCTTTGTCTCCCCAATGGTAATGTTTTTACATTTCGCATTAGATACTCGTTTGAGACTGAGTCGACCTAGGGGAGGGCCCAGGACGGGTTCAGTAACAGTCGTTGGTTGTTGTCTAATTAAACCTGACTAAGTGCAGCCAGAGGGACAGCGCACTTTGTGTGTGGGGAGCAGTAGTGTAGCAGTTAGCGCACTGTGTGTGTGGGGAGCGGTGGTGCAGCGGTTAGCACACTGTGTGTGTGTGTGTGTGGGGAGTGGTGGTGCAACGGTTAGCACTCTGTGTGTGTGAGTGGTAGTTCACGGTCCAAGCGTGGCATCATCCCCCCCCCCTCACTCACGCGCCAGCCGCACGGTGATGTTTGCGGTGAGTGCCGTGCCGGCCCGGTTCTCCGCCGAGCAGCGGTAGACCCCCTCATAGGCCTCCACGGTGATGCTGTCATCGCCGTAATCCGCGGACGCCGCCACCACCGCCGCCATGTCTACAGTGAAGGTGCCCGAACTTTTCCCATGCCGCCTCACGTGGGGGTTGCTGTCCGGGTCAAAGCTCCGGCCATCTTTGCTCCACCAGAACCTGCAGCACAAACGGGAAGGGAGGGAGGGGGAGGGGAGAGAAGGGAGGGAGAGAGTTAATAAGAGATGGAGGGAGGAAGGGGTGGAGGGAGGTGGGGAGGGAGGGCTAAGTCGGGAGGGAGGGACGGAGGGAGGGGATGGAGGTTGGGACGGAGGGATGGAGGGAGGTGGGGAGCGTACTTGGGCGTTGGGTTGCCGTGTGCCTCACACTCCACCACAATGTTGTCCCGTGGGTCCACGATGTAATCCACCCGCGATTGCCGGGTGATGGACGGAGGCTGAGTAACTGCAAGAGATCAACGGGTTAACAAACCGTGGCAGCAGCAGCAGCAGAAGAAGAAGAAGCGGATACCTGACAATGCAGCAAATGTAAAATAATAAGAACTCTCCGTCAGTGGTGCAACTGCGGTCATCCAGAACAGACACCCAGACACCGTAATAACCTACAACGACCCACTGCCCGATCCACAAATACGAAGTAGGAGACATCACAGTGTCACCGGCTCGCCATATCCCTCTCCTGCCGTGGCCATAACGAGGGGACAGGCCGTTGAATACAGACAACCACAACAGACGAGATCGGAGGCGACGAGTGGATACTCCGCGTTGTGTTCTGCCCTCCTCCTGAGGATCGAGTGATTCCACCACCGAGGGACACCAGAGGGTCGTTGCACGGCAACTCGTTATTTCCAAGTGTTCTGAGGAGCATTTGTGCTTCTGCAATGGTGACCAGGTGCACACCGATCGACCCAACGTCCCACAGCACCTCACTGCTCAATCCCCATACAGCGTCCATCTGAATCTGAATAGGTGCCCTGTACCCTGAATTGATTACTCCACTGGTGGGCATTGCCTACTGTGCAGTCACGTGAGTCTATGGGTCCAATCTAAGGTCATCATTAACTCCGTTGGATAATTATACGTGCAGTTCGTTACAATCAAGCCCATAGCGGTTACATTAGCGATGATGATACACAACTCTGTGACTGCTCCTGACGTGGTTATCTGGGCTTGGCCACCTGCATGTGAAATTGTAGTTGTTGCTCTGGAATTGACATCAGCCATAGGGAAGAAGGAGATGGCTCATAGATATCCATACAGATCCAGACTCAGAGACTCACAGACACTCGGAGACCCATAGAAAGTTGTAGAGACTCAAAGACCCATAGAGACTCACGTAGACTCATAGGCACCCACAGAGACTCAAAGAGATCCACGGAGACTCAGACCCAGAGACTCTTGTAGACCCAGGCTCAGAGAGCCCTATAGAGATCCATAGACTCAGAGAGACCCCATTGTGTCCCAGTGTCCCATTGTGTCCCAATGTCCCATTGTGTCCAGTTGTGTCCCATTGAGCCCTGTTGTGTCCCATTGTGTCCCAATGTCCCATTGTGTCCCATTGGGTCCCATTGTGTCCAGTTGTGTCCCATTGTGTCCAGTTGTGTCCCATTGTGTCCCGCTATGTCCCATTGTGTCCCATTGTGTCCCGCTGTGTCCCATTGTGTCCCGTTGTGTCCCATTGTGTCCAGTTGTGTCCCATTGAGCCCTGTTGTGTCCCATTGTGTCCTGCTGTGTCCCATTGTGTCCCGTTGTGTCCCATTGTGTCCAGTTGTGTCCCATTGAGCCCTGTTGTGTCCCATTGTGTCCCAGTGTCCCATTGTGTCCAGTTGTGTCCCATTGAGCCCTGTTGTGTCCCATTGTGTCCCAGTGTGTCCCAGTGTCCCATTGTGTCCCATTGTGTCCAGTTGTGTCCCATTTGTGACAGGAAAAGGCGGCTTCTGAAAAAGAGCGACAGAGCAGCTGAGTGGGGCTTCCTTGGTAAGATAAAGACATCGTTTAGTTGATAGACTTTGGTGGGCGATTGGTGGGTGTAGTGTTGTAGAGGGGGTATCAGCTGGGAGAGGGGGGGTGTTTGCTACTCACCGCCAAGGGGCAGGACGAGGGGGTGGTCACAAAGAGCGCCAAGCAGAGATGCCAGCAACGCCACGAAGCAGGCGGTGGTGGTGGAGAAAGCCTCCATCGGGGTGGGGGCCGGGCGGATGGTCGGACCGGGGGGGTGGGGTGGGGGCTTCCTTCACTTGGCTAGGAGAGGAGGAAAGGGGGGAGGAAGAGGGGAGGAAGAAGGGGCGGAGGAGATGGAGAGGCAGGAGGGGGAAGGATGGGAGGGAGATTTGAAGGCCTTACAATGGAATAAGTAATATTGAAAAAAAACTTTTAAAACGCTTTATTCAAATGTACCGTACTAGTAATGGAAGAACTCCACGACTCCAGGAAGTGGCCCCGAAGCTTGCCACAATGTAAAGGGGACCGTGGGCAATTACAGCCAGCGTCAGTTGAGCGTGGACAATTAGACCCAAGCCGAAAGATGACGTATAAAAATGAATGTTTAAAAATATATTTTTAATGATTGAATATCGTATTGTCATCAGTATGACACAAGTATACTAAGTTTGCAGTCGATACCACATTTGGAAGTGGGTTAAAATTGAGTTACAAGATTTGAGGACACAACAACAACAGAGTGAGTTCAATAAAAGCGTGTTGAGTACAATCTCACGCGGCGTTCGGGTTTTCTCCCTGTTGTTTGTGTACTAAAAGCTGTCTGGGAAGCCAATTTCAGCTTTCTGCCTCGTCGGCAAGTATCCTGGAGGTGTTTTAGAAATACAGATGAAGGTTTTCACCCCGACGAGCTATGAAGCTCTCTTACACAAACGTCGAGGAAGGGCACGGGGTCAGAACATGAGGACAATCACTACAAAGACACGATACGTTCAACGTGAAGAAAAGGAAGACAATACACTTTTAAAAATGTATAAATTATCTGTACATCGATTAAATGTACATGGTAGTCCCCGACTTACGACGGAGATGCGTTACGACGAACCCCATCGTAGGTCAAAAAATATCGTAAGTCGAAGATGGCCTTAGCCTACCCAGGAGTCTTAAAGAATGCTGATAATTTAGCAAAACACAGCAATTTACAGTAGCGTACTGTATAAACTATACACTGTATGTATTGATTAATTACAATACTGTATTGCTCGGTAAAATGTAAAGTAAACACCAGGGTAAATTCTTAGCCTACCTATATGAACTGCAATTTCATTCTTGCTCTCACTCACCCACACAGGCGGAGGAGGAGGTGAGGATGAGAGGGCTTGGCTGAGGAGGTGTCAGTGGCAGCAACACAGCCACAGCAATGGTGGAGCAGCAGCAGCAGCAGTCCAGTAAAAAGCCAGCCAGCACGCGACTTGACTACAGCCAGCGTCTTTGTTCAGGGCTCAGGAGGCGAAGTTGTTGACTCAGCCCTGTTGACTCAACACGCCCCTTAGCAAGGGGTGGCTTAAGCTCTGGCAAATAGGCGATGGTTTCCGCCGAGTTGTGTGGATTAAAGTTTCACATTCCTGGGATGCATTGCCCAGTACTCACGTCTAGAGTCAACATCGGCGTATACACACAACGACAAAGATCCCCCTTGTAGCCTTAACAGACTGTAGGGTCAAGTGCTGTTAGCGAGCACCTATGAAGGCCGGAACGGTACACGAGGGGGTGGGTGGCCAGCACCACGCCCGACCGCCTTTGTCTCCCGAGTGGCAATGTTTACACACCACACAAGGTACTCATTTGAGGCTGAGTCGACCTAGGGGAGGCCCGGGACCGGTTCAGATAATCGTCACTGGTGTTGGCCGTGAGCGGGAATCGAACCCGCGTCGCCAGGTTCATAGTGCAGCGTAGCGCTAACCGCTACACTACCGCTCCCCACACACACATATACATACACACACACAAATACAGTGAGGGAAGAAAGTATTTGATCCCCTGCTGATTTTGTACGTTTGCCCACTCACAAAGAAATGATCAGTCTATAATTTTAATGGTAGGTTTATTTGAACAGTGAGCGACAGAATAACAACAAGAAAATCTAGAAAAACGCATGTCAAAAATGTTATAAATTGATTTGCATTTTAATGAGGAAAATAAGTATTTGACCCCCTCTCAATCAGAAAGATTTCTGGCTCCCAGATGTCTTTTATACAGGTAACGAGCTGAGATTAGGAGCACACTCTTAAAGGGAGTGCTCCTAATCTCAGCTTGTTACCTGTATAAAAGACACCTGTCCACAGAAGCAATCAATCAATCAGATTCCAAACTCTCCACCATGGCTAAGACCAAAGAGCTCTCCAAGGATGTCAGGGACAAGATTGTAGACCTACACAAGGCTGGAATGGGCTACAAGACCATTGCCAAGCAGCTTCGTGAGAAGGTGACAACAGTTGGTGCGATTATTCGCAAATGGAAGAAACACAAAAGAACTGTCAATCTCCCTCGGCCTGGGGCTCCATGCAAGATCTCACCTCGTGGAGTTGCAATGATCATGAGAACGGTGAGGAATCAGCCCAGAACTACACGGGAGGATCTTGTCAATGATCTCAAGGCAGCTGGGACCATAGTCACCAAAAAAACAATTGGTAACACACTACAACGTGAAGGACTGAAATCCAAAATCGATCCTGAGATGTGTACAAACCTGGTGGCCAACTACAAGAAACGTCTGACCTCTGTGATTGCCAACAAGGGTTTTGCCACCAAGTACTAAATCATGTTTTGCAGAGGGATCAAATACTTAATTCCCTCATTAAAATGCACATCAATTTATAACATTTTTGAAATGCGTTTTTCTGGATTTTGTTGTTGTTATTCTGTCTCTCACTGTTCAAATAAACCTACCATTAAAATTATAGACTGATCATTTCTTTGTCAGTGGGCAAACCTACAAAATCAGCAGGGCATCAAATAGTTTTTTCCCTCACTGTATACACACACACATATACACACACATATATACACACACACATATATACAGGGCTGGTTGGGTGGGTGAGTGGGGTGTTTGTTTTTGGCATCATCCGAGATAGTGCTTTGGCGCGCGGCAGTCACACACACAAAAGACAAAGATCCCCCGTATAGCCTTAACAGACTGTAGGAGCAAGTGCTGTTAGCGAGCAGCACCTATGAAGACCGGCACGGCACACGAGGGGGTGGGTGGCCAGCACCACGCCCGACCGCCTTTGTCTTTCTCTCCGGGCGGCGCACGATTCTGCTCGCAGCTCCTCACTCACTCTCAGAACTCACCAATTGTATTCGCGCCGCGGCCCTCAGCTTCTCGCAACTCTTATCGCTCATCAAAATCCTTGACTCTGGAAAGCAACTCAAAATATCAGGGTAAATGTAGAATAAAACTTTCAGCGACGCTGTCGGTCAGCACCCAGCAACACTTCACCCCTCTCCTCTGCAAGACGAAGTTGCATGATCGTTTGTCCTTGCTTATATGTGAAATAAAGTGAATAAAAAAATAACGACGTCGTGATATGTATACAAAAATCACGACTTTGTGATATTTTTAATATTTTTTAATTCACAGTCTGTTCAAGGCTACACGGGGGATCTTTGTCTTTGTGTTGGGTGCTAACAACACTTGCCCCAACAGTCTGTTCAGGCTACATGGGGGATCATTGTCTTTGTGTTAGGTGCTCACTAACAGCACTTGCCCTAACAGTCTGCTCAGGTTATACGGGGGATCTTTGTCTTTGTGTTAGGTGCTCGCTAACAGCACTTGCCCTAACAGTCTGCTCAGGTTATACGGGGGATCTTTGTCTTTGTGTTGGGTGCTAACAGCACTTGCCCCAACAGTCTGTTAAGGCTATACTGGGGATCTTTGTATTTGTGTTAGGTGCTCGCTAACAGCACTTGCCCCAACAGTCTGTGTGTGTGTACACTGTGTGTGTACACTGTGAGTGTGTACACTGTGTGTGTCCACTCTGTGTGTACACTGTATGTGTGTACACTGTGTGTGTGTACACTGTGTGTGTACACACACACAGTGTACACACACACAGTGTACACACGCAGTGTAGACTGTGTGTGTACACTGCGTGTGTACACTGTGTGTGTCCACTCTGTGTGTACACTGTGTGTGTGTACACGGTGTGTACACTGTGTGTGTGTACACTGTGTGTGTGTGCACTGTGTGTGTGTGTCCACTCTGTGTGTACACTGTGTGTGTGTACACTGTGTGTACACTGTGTGTGTGTACACTGTGTGTGTCCACTCTGTGTGTACACTGTGTATACACTGTGTGTGTACACTGTGTGTGTGTACTGTGTGTGTGTGTACACTGTGTGTGTGTACACTGTGTGTGTGTGCACTGTGTGTGTGGACACTGTGTGTGTAGTGGGGGGCACAGATGGTGCATTGGCCAGTCATCTCAGTCAGTCGACCCATGGCATCTTTTCATCAATTTATTATTTTCAATTTATTATTTTTATTTGTTACTAATTTTATAAAAATGTTAATTTAGAATTTTTATCTTTCATTTTGTTTATTTTTTGTTTTCTATCTACGTGACTTTACCGAAAGAACCAGGAATATGGCAGCGCATTCTCTATTTGTTGCAGAGGTTTAAGGTTCAAACCCGACAGGCACACCTGGCTACCCCAGTAACATTCACCACAATATGCGCAGTCTGCTTAACAGCGGATGTAAAACAGTATTGTGTCACTCAAAACGCACGGGTCATTGCGTGTTGGTGTCACGGTCAAAATTGTGGTTAATTCCAGACATTATCCAGAATCTCCACAAGGGAGATGACGCGTCAATGATCGCCCCCTTACCGACAGACTCATGCCACGTGCAGGCGGGTGTAGGGCCACCTTGTGCCACACAGGGGCAGCTGCCACTTAGGGGCACCCTTCGATTGTTTGAGATGAGATTCGATACGAAACACCGAGTAGGCAAGCGACTTATGAGTGCAAATATGTTGCTTATAACGTAGTGAATCCATAATAGAAGTTTTTTGGGTTTCATCGCGTAAATATATAAATGTTGTGTCGTTAAAACCCGCCACCACCCGACACAGCCAACTAGTAAGGGTTGTCACGTAAACAGAACGTGCCAATTCGTCACTAGCACAGCACAAGTGTATAGTGTAGTGTATATAGTAGTGTATAGTGTAGTGTATATAGTAGTGTATAGTGTAGTGTATATAGTAGTGTATAGTGTAGTGTATATAGTAGTGTATAGTGTAGTGTATATAGTAGTGTATAGTGTAGTGTATATAGTAGTGTACTAGCACAGCATTAGCGTGTAGTGTATAGTGTAGTGTATATTGTAGTGTGTAGTGTATAGTGCAGTGTATATAGTAGTGTATAGTGTAGTGTATATAGTAGTGTATAGTGTAGTGTATATAGTAGTGTATAGTGTAGTGTATATAGTAGTGTACTAGCACAGCACTAGCGTGTAGTGTGTAGTGTAGTGTATATTGTAGTGTATAGTAGTGTGTAGTGTAGTGTATAGTGTATGGTACTAGCACAGCACTAGTGTGTAGTGTATAGTGTAGTGTATAGTGTAGTGTACTAGCACAGCACTAGTGTATAGTGTAGAGTGTAGTGTATAGTGTAGTGTACTAACACAGCACTAGTGTGTAGTGTATAGTGTAGTGTATAGTGTAGTGTAGTGTATAGTGTAGTGTACTAGCAAAGCACTAGTGTGTAGTGTAGTGTATAGTGTAGTGTATAGTGTAGTGTATAGTAGTGCATAGTGTAGAGTAGTTTAGTGTATAGTGTATTGTACTAGCACAGCACTAATGTGCAGTGTAGTGTATAGTGTAGTTTACTAGCACAGCACTAGTGTGTAGTGTAGTGTATAGTGTAGTGTACTAGCACAACACTATTGTGTAGTGTAGTGTATTGTGTAGGGTATAGTGTAGTGTACTAGCACAGCACTAGGGTGTAGTGTAGTGTATAGTGTAGTGTATAGTGTAGTGTAGAGTAGTGTAGTGTATAGTGTAGTGTACTAGCACTGCACTAGTGTGTAGTGTAGTGTATAGTGTAGTGTATAGTGTAGTGTATAGTGTAGTGTACTAGCACTGCACTAGTGTGTAGTGTAGTGTATAGTGCAATGTATAGTGTAGTGTATAGTGTAGTGTACTATCACAGCACTAGTGTGTAGTGTATAGTGTAGTGTACTAGCACAGCACGAGTCTGTAGTGTAGAGTAGTGTAGTGTATAGTGTAGTGTATAGTGTAGTGTATAGTGTAGAGTATAGTGTACTAGCACAGCATGTGTGTAGTGTAGAGTAGTGTATAGTATAGTGTACTAGCACAGCACGAGTGTGTAGTGTAGTGTATAGTGTAGTGTATAATAGTGTATAGTGTAGTGTAGAGTAGTGTAGTGTATAGTGCAGTGTACTAGCACAGCACTAGTGTGTAGTGTATAGTGTAGTGTACTAGCACAGCGCTAGTGTAGTGTATAGTGTAATGTATAATAGTGTATAGTGTAGTGTAGAGTAGTGTAGTGTATAGTGCAGTGTACTAGCACAGCACTAGTGTGTAGTGTATAGTGTAGTGTACTAGCACAGCGCTAGTGTAGTGTATAGTGTAGTGTAGAGTAGTTTAGTGTATAGTGTAGTGTACTAGCACAGCACTAGTGTAGTGTATAGTGTAGTGTAGAGTAAAGTCACGTAGAATGAGAATAAAATAATAAATTGATAAAATAAAATAACACAACAATATTCTCACGACGTTTCGGCCACAACACAAGCGGCCTTCATCAGGTGAAGGGGCGAGACTGTCTGGTAGGACAGCGCTGGAGCGCTGTGACTTTACCGAAAGAACCAAAGAAGATGAATCATTGCAGTCACGAAAGCTTTAAATCGAAATTTAGTGTAGAGTAGTTTAGTGTATAGTGTAGTGTACTAGCACAGCACTAGTGTGTAGTGTATTGTACTAGCACAGCACTAGTGTGTAGTGTGTAGTGTATTGTATAGTGTAGTGTACTAGCACAGCACTAGTGTGTAGTGTAGTGTGTAATATAGTGTAGAGTAGTTTAGTGTATAGTGTAGTGTACTAGCACAGCACTAGTGTGTAGTGTATAGTGTAGTGTACTAGCACAGCACTAGTGTGTATTGTAGTGTATAGTGTAGTAGTGTGTAGTGTAGTGTATTTCATACAGCTGCGGGGACATGCCCCTTGCACTGCACACAATTTTTATATCCATGTAATGAGTGGCTCCGACACGGTAAAGACTTGAAGTTTGTTTATTAATAAATATTCGCACAGACTTGTTCCTCTCTCTCTCTGCGGATGTCCACCCGCGCTCACCCCGCTCACCAACACGCCGCCGGCTGATGGCGGCGTGTTGGTGAGTGGGGTGAGCGGGGTAAGCGCCATGTGGCCATAAACCCACTCACCAACACGCCGCCGGCTGACGGCGCGCTGGGGAGCGGCTGAGCGGCTGGAGGTCTCGACGCCACGTGGCCGGTGGAGATGGCGGGGCAGCAGCAGCTATGGGGAGCTCCTCTCGATCTTCAACACCGACCCCTAACGTTGCTGTGCCCCCGGCTTATAAACGCTCCACGGAGGCTAAGCCCCGCCTCTGGCCACGCCCCTCTTGGAACCTTCAGGAACGTTTCAGAGGCTTCCCTGGTGGATCCTTTCACCCAGATGTAATACCCACTATAGATAAACACAGCCTGTATAAGGTAATTCAGTTCGATCCTCCACACATTTCGAACCGCTTTTAATGAACGCACGCCCAGTGTCAATTGTGGCATTCGGCAAAGGTAACTTTAAACCTAATGTCAAAATAATTAACGTCCACAAACAAACGATAACCATCAAACGAGGAAGGACACCAGTTCAATCCCTGGTTGGGGGCCGACTCAGCCCAACATGTCTACAACAACTCCACGTCCGAGGCTCGAACGCAAAAAGACGGAAACCTCCCCAGGGTTCCACGTGGAGACCTGGGGACACTTGGAGGCATTTTGACACCACCCACCACCCCCGCACGGTGCGATGCTGAGACGCTTGGAGCAGGCCGCACACACCCCCCTCCATCCTCCCCTTCCTCCCTCCCCCCTTCCCTCCCACCCCTCTCTCCCCTCCCTCCTCCCCTCCCTCCCTTCCACCCCTCCCCTCCCTCCCACCCCTCTCTTCCCTCCCTATCTCCCTCACCCACTGCTCGTCCCTCCTGACCCCCCCCTCCCAAACTGATGATACGGGTTCCATCTCAGCGTCATTGCCTGTCGCAGTCGCTCCATCCACTCACGCCCCCTCCGACCCCTCTCCCCGCCCCCCCCTGCACCCCTTCCCTCCGCCCTCCCTCCTCCTCCCCCTCTCTCCACCCCTCCCCCCGCTCCACCCACCCCTCCTCCCTCCGCCTCCTCTATAACCCCCCCTCCCCCAACTCTGCTCCCTCCACCTCTCCCCCCGCGCCCCGCCGTGCCCCCCCCGGCGTGTCTCCACGCCTCCTCCGTCGGGTTGAAGTGGACGTTCCGCCCCCGGCTGGCGAGCTCCTGTAGCTCCCGTCGCCTCTCGACAGAACTCCGATGCCGCGAGAACTGTTCCCTCAAGAACACCTCGCGCTCCATCGCAACCCTCGCCTGCTCCACCGCCTCCCTCTGCCTCACCCGTGAGTCCCTCCTCGACTCCCTGTCGCCTCCGGCCCCGCTGCTGACCCCCCGCCCCCGGCCCTCCCTGTCCGGCGGCCGCTGCTGCCCCCTGTCGGCGTCAATCAGCTGCCTTAGCCTGTCCGAGATGTCGGAGATCCTCCCGCGGTTGACTTCTCCTCCTCGACCTCGGCCCCTCTCCATGGCCGGCGGTTGTCACCGGTCGGATTCTTGCTCGGCCCCTCCTGTGCCGTCACAGCAACCATCGCGGCCGTCATCGCCTCCAACACCGTCACCTCTGCGTGGGTCTCTGTAGGTCTCTGTGAGTGTGCTGGTTTCTGTGGCTCTCCGTGGGTCTCTATCAGTGACGTGCGGTGAGGTCAATGGCTGGGGGAGGCACTGGCTGGTGTCAGAGCCAGATTCACACACTGAGGGGGGCGTGGCCTCACTGATGTGGGCGTGGCCTCACTGAGGGGGCGTGTTAGACACGTCCCCCTCAGTGAGGCAGATGTGAGAGCTGCCTCCCCTGGTGCTTTTTCATTGCAGTTTCACGACGAGACCAGCGGCCCTACATATCTTTATACATACACGTGAAATAAGTTACCTGGAGTATGGAAGGCGAGGACATGAAATGAAGGGGTCTACAAACATTACATTGGTGACATACTGAGATAGTAACAAGCACGTGCTTTTTGCCCACGCTCCATCCAGTTACTGAGGGGTTGCGCAATCAGAGGGGAGGCTGAGCTCGTCGCTGTCTCACCTCTCGTCTCTTCCTGTATTTGCAGCGGAGCTCCGCAAATTTGGCGATTTTGACTCTAAAAATGATTGGAATCGTACAGAAATTACATTCATAACACACATCAGTGGAAAAATCTTAATATTTATTTTATTGGATTATTCTTTATTTTTACTTTTCGTAACAGCTGTTTTCATTGGAGTATCACAGGTGAGGCTCTGCCTCCCTTGCCTCCCCTGACCGCACGTCCCTGGTCTCTATGAGTGTGAGTTTCTGTGGGAATGAGTCTCTGTGGGTAGCAGTGGGTCTCTATGAGTGTGGGTTTCTGTGGGTATGGGTCTCTGTGGGTAGTAATGGGTCTCTATGAGTGTGGGTTTCTGTGGATATGGGTCTCTGTGGGTAGTAATGGGTCTCTATGAGTGTGGGTTTCTGTGGGAATGCGTCTCTGTGGGTAGCAGTGGGTCTTTATGAGTGTGGGTTTCTGTGGGTATGGGTCTCTGTGGGTAGCAGTGGGTGTCTATGAGTGTGGGTTTCTGTGGGTATGGGTCTCTGTAGGTAGCAGTGGGTGTCTATGAGTGTGGGTTTCTGTGGATATGGGTCTCTGTGGGTAGCAGTGGGTCTCTATGAGTGTGGACATTTGTGAGCATGGGTCTCTGTGGGTAGCAGTGTGTCTCTATGAGTGTGGGTTTCTGTGGGTATGGGTCTCTGTGGGTAGCAGTGGGTCTCTATGAGTGTGGGTTTCTGTGGATATGGGTCTCTGTGGGTAGCAGTGGGTCTCTATGAGTGTGGGTTTCTGTGGGAATGGGTCTCTGTGGGTAGCAGTGGGTCTCTATGAGTGTGGGTTTCTGTGGATATGGGTCTCTGTGGGTAGCAGTGGGTCTCTATGAGTGTGGGCATTTGTGAGCATGGGTCTCTGTGGGTAGCAGTGGGTCTCTATGAGTGTGGGTTTCTGTGGGTATCTGTCTCTGTGGGTAGCAGTGGGTCTCTATAAGTGTGGGTTTCTGTGGGTATGGGTCTCTGTGGGTAGCAGTGGGTCTCTATGAGTGTGGGTTTCTGTGGGTATGGGTCTCTGGGTAGCAGTGGGTCTCTATGAGTGTGGGTTTCTGTGGGTATGGGTCTCTGTGGGTAGCAGTGGGTCTCTATGAGTGTGGGTTTCTGTGGATATGGGTCTCTGTGGGTAGCAGTGGGTCTCTATGAGTGTGGGTTTCTGTGGGAATGGGTCTCTGTGGGTAGCAGTGGGTCTCTATGAGTGTGGGTTTCTGTGGATATGGGTCTCTGTGGGTAGCAGTGGGTCTCTATGAGTGTGGGCATTTGTGAGCATGGGTCTCTGTGGGTAGCAGTGGGTCTCTATGAGTGTGGGTTTCTGTGGGTATCTGTCTCTGTGGGTAGCAGTGGGTCTCTATAAGTGTGGGTTTCTGTGGGTATGGGTCTCTGTGGGTAGCAGTGGGTCTCTATGAGTGTGGGTTTCTGTGGGTATGGGTCTCTGGGTAGCAGTGGGTCTCTATGAGTGTGGGTTTCTGTGGGTATGGGTCTCTGTGGGTAGCAGTGGGTCTCTATGAGTGTGGGTTTCTGTGGGTATGAGTCTCTGTGGGTAGCAGTGGGTCTCTATGAGTGTGGGTTTCTGTGGGAATGGGTCTCTGTGGGTTGCAGTGGGTCTCTATGAGTGTGGGTTTCTGTGGGTATGGGTCTCTGTGGGTAGCAGTGGGTCTCTATGAGTGTGGGTTTCTGTGGGTATGGGTCTCTGTGGGTAGCAGTGGGTCTCTATGAGTGTGGGTTTCTGTGGGTATGAGTCTCTGTGGGTAGCAGTGGGTCTCTATGAGTGTGGGTTTCTGTGGGAATGGGTCTCTGTGGGTTGCAGTGGGTCTCTATGAGTGTGGGTTTCTGTGGGTATGGGTCTCTGTGGGTAGCAGTGGGTCTCTATGAGTGTGGGTTTCTGTGGGTATGGGTCTCTGTGGGTAGCAGTGGGTCTCTATGAGTGTGGGTTTCTGTGGGTATGGGTCTCTGTGGGTAGCAGTGGGTCTCTATGAGTGTGGGTTTCTGTGGGTATGGGTCTCTGTGGGTAGCAGTGGGTCTCTATGAGTGTGGGTTTCTGTGGGTATGAGTCTCTGTGGGTCGCAGTGGGTCTCTATGAGTGTGGGTCTCTGTGGGTATGGGTCTCTGTGGGTAGCAGTGGGTCTCTATGAGTGTGGGTTTCTGTGGGTATGGGTCTCTGTGGGTAGCAGTGGGTCTCTATGAGTGTGCGTCTCTGTGGGTATGGGTCTCTGTGGGTAGCAGTGGGTCTCTATGAGTGTGGGTTTCTGTGGGTATGGGTCTCTGTGGGTAGCAGTGGGTCTCTATGAGTGTGGGTTTCTGTGGGTATGGGTCTCTGTGGGTAGCAGTGGGTCTCTATGAGTGTGGGTTTCTGTGGGTATGGGTCTCTGTGGGTAGCAGTGGGTCTCTATGAGTGTGGGTTTCTGTGGGTATGGGTCTCTGTGGGTAGCAGTGGGTCTCTATGAGTGTGGGTTTCTGTGGGTATGGGCCTCTGTGGGTAGCAGTGGGTCTATATGAGTGTGGGCATTTGTGAGCATGGGTCTCTGTGGGTAGCAGTGGGTCTCTATGAGTGTGGGTTTCTGTGGGTATGGGTCTCTGTGGGTAGCAGTGGGTCTCTATGAGTGTGGGTTTCTGTGGGTATGAGTCTCCGTGGGTCTTTGTAAGCATGGGTCTCTGTGAGTGTGGGGCCTTACGTGGTGAAATTAAAATTATTGTGAGGTGATGTATGATGATTATGCGTAATCTAAACTGTTTTTTGTGTGTATACATAAACTGTATATTATGTATATATAAAGTGTATATTATGTATATATGAACTGTATATTATGTATATATAAACTGTATATTACGTGTATATAAACTGTCCGCACCAGGGACAGCTCCAAGCGAGGAGTGAGGAGCACGCTGGGGCCTTCTTGGCGTTGATTCAGCGACGGAGAGCCGTGGGGAGAGAGGGGGTGAGATGGGAAGAGATGAGAGAGGGACATCGAAAGAGAGAGATGAAACATCTCCTGCTGCTACTTTTGCTGCGTCTCCCCTTAAACTCATACAGGAGACTTTACATTATAGTGGTAGTAGGACACAGTACTACTACTACACAGTACTACTACTACACAGTACTACTACTACACAGTACTATTACACAGTACTACTACACAGTACTACTACTACACAGTACTATTACACAGTACTACTACTACACAGTACTATTACACAGTACTACTACTACACAGTACTACTACACATCACTACTACACAGTACTACTACTACACAGTACTACTACTACTACACAGTACTACTACACAGTACTATTACTACACAGTACTACTACTACACAGTACTACTACTACACAGTACTACTACACAGTACTACTACTACACAGTACTACTACACAGTACTACTATTACACAGTACTACTACACAGTACTACTACACAGTACTATTACTACACAGCACTACTACACAGTACTACTACACAGTACTACTACTACACAGTACTACTACTACACAGTACTATTACTACACAGTACTACTACTACACAGTACTACTACACAGTACTACTACTACACAGTGCTACTACCCAGTACTACTACTACATAGTACTATTACTACACAGTACTACTACTACACAGTACTACTACACAGTACTACTACTACACAGTACGATTACTACACAGTACTACTACTACACAGTACTACTACACAGTACTATTACTACAGAGTACTACTACACAGTACTACTACTACACAGTATTACTACACAGTACTACTACTACACAGTACTACTACACAGTACTACTACACAGTACTATTACACAGTACTATTACTACACAGTACTACTACACAGTACTACTACACAGTACTACTACTACACAGTACTACTACTACACAGTACTATTACTACACAGTACTACTACACAGTACTATTACACAGTACTACTACTACACAGTACTACTACACAGTACTATTACACAGTACTACTACACAGTACTACTACTACACAGTACTACTACACAGTACTATTACACAGTACTACTACACAGTACTACTACTACACAGTACTACTACTACACAGTACTACTACACAGTGCTATTACACAGTACTACTACACAGTACTATTACTACACAGTACTACTACACAGCACTACTACACAGTACTACTACTACACAGTACTACTACTACTACACACGCCAGCTCGTGACGTCTACTTAGTAACACTTGGCCTGCTGAGTCTCTGTTTCTGTCTCTCTCTGTCTCTCTATGTGTCTGCCTCTCTCTCTCTCTCTCTGTGTCTCTCTGTCTGTCTCTTTCTCTATCCCTGTGTCTCTCTCTGTGTCTCTCTCTGTCTCTTTCTCTATCCCTGTGTCTCTCTCTGTGTCTCTCTCTCTGTCTGTCTCTTTCTCTATCCCTGTGTCTCTCTCTGTCTGTCTCTTTCTCTATCCCTGTGTCTCTCTCTGTCTGTCTCTTTCTCTATCCCTGTGTCTCTCTCTGTGTCTCTCTGTCTGTCTCTTTCTCTATCCCTGTGTCTCTCTCTGTATGTCTCTTTCTCTATCTCTGTGTCTCTCTCTGTGTCTCTCTCTGTCTGTCCTTTTCTCTATCCCTGTGTCTCTCTCTGTGTCTCTCTCTCTGTCTGTCCCTTTCTCTATCCCTGTGTCTCTCTCTCTGTCTGTCCCTTTCTCTACCCCTGTCTCTCTCTCTCTGTCTCTTTCTCTATCCCTGTGTCTCTCTCTGTGTCTATCTCTGTCTGTCTCTTTCTCTATCCCTGTGTCTCTCTGTGTCTCTGTCCCTTTCTCTATCCCTGTGTCTCTCTCTCTGTCTGTCTCTTTCTCTATCCCTGTGTGTCTCTCTCTCTGTCTGTCCCTTTCTCTATCCCTGTGTCTCTCTCTCGGAGGCGACGGCGAGATGGTGACGACGATGGACGTGAGTAGCACGACGGGCAATCATCCCACTTCCCAGCAACAGCCACGAGGTCCCACACAGGGGCCCCTCCTGGACTCTCAGCGAGGCCACGCCCCTCCCCGGCCACGCCCTCCTTCTGGAACCTGCGAGCGCCCTTCCCGATTGGCACCCTCTGTGACTTTTAGCCGAGATGTCCCCCTCTCAAGTTTCTACCGTGGCCTGCAGGCGTCAGTAGTGGCGTCGTAGGCAGCGCTATGCCACGCCACTCGCAAAGGTTAAAGGTGAGTACTTAACAATAATGACATTTTGATTTAAAGCTTTCGTGACTGCAGGGATTCATATTCTTGGTTCTTTCGGTAAAGTCACCTGCACGTAGAAGGGAAACAATAAAATAATAAAAATATAAAACAATAAAATTCTCACGAAGTTTCGACTGCAACACGAGCAGTCATCATCAGGTGTTTCCCTTCTACGTGACTTTTACCGAAAGAACCAAGAATAATAATGACATTGCCAGGCATCTTAATTTCTTTGGGAGTACTCCCTCGGTGATTTAATATTGCTCGAAATAGATTGGTTTAATGTGGTTCATTAAGGTCCAGGTAATGACTACGCTTGCTGTACGAGTTACAAATCTGTTATGAGTGGCTAATGCTGATTTGTTTTTACGTGGATTAAATGCACACAGCAGCCAGTGCAAAGGCGTTTTTTTGTACAAATACATTTTGAAGTATATATAGTATGGCCAATTTAAACACTGCATAAAACAAATTATAAGATTAATGCCTTTTAATGTTAATGAATGCAAAGGAAAAAAGATCAAAACACAGTGTTTAACCATTCGGTCTCTGATACATTTAATGTTTAGTTATGAAATCGGCTCAAATCTATCAATATATCAATAGTTACAATTCCTGTAAGTTTTAAACTATTATACACTGCAAGTACATCAAGTGAAGGTTGGTTGAATACGGTAGTTTAAATTTTTGAAGATTTTGGTTGAGGTTTTATTTTGAACAGTACAATCGTGTTCATCAACCAATCAACAGAGAGCCGCTCTATGGGTATCTCGGTAAAGTCAAGTAGGTAATAAAATAATTTAAATTAAAACAACATTTTATCTTATACCTGCTACGTCACTTTACTGAAAGAAACTAAGAGTGTGGATCCCTGCAGTCACGAAAACTTCAAGTCGAGATTATTATTATTGTTGCTGATACAGCTGACCCTGGACTTCCAATATCCCGGGAAAGGATTCGAGACTTCCCCGGACGTCGGCAAACGCGAACTTACCAGGAAGAGAAACCGGGACAGGTGGCAACTCCAGGTGGAGCGCCCCGCGACAATTACCGACCGCGCGCGCGGTCGGAGCGAGCGACTGGCGGCGCGTGGGCGGGGCTTGGTGACTCACCCGGACTGTACCACCCCGCTGGACGTTGTGGGGGGGGGGCTGGCAGTGCCCTGCCCGACAATGGGTCTCGGTGGTCACGATTTACATTTAGAGATGGGATCGGCCAAGTTCGGCTTCCCCCCCACCCCCCACCGCCCACCGCCGCACCCCCTCCACTTTGTATCGGATACGGTGAGTTCAGCTCCTGGCTAAGTGACTCAGTGCCCAGGTCGACTGCCGCCACTCTGCTGCGTCATTAAAATCGTAAGCCCGGCCAGGTTCAAGTCCTGCTCTGGAGAGGGGGTGGTGTTGACTCAGCCTATCATCATCCCTCGGTGGGAGTGGTCGATAAAATAGGTACCAGTTAGGTGGCACGTGACTTGTAGCCACCAGGGCGCACAGAAAGATGCGGGCTGGATGTTTTATGCCGGGTGAACAATTATGATGCCGGATCATCGACGCATGCAGAGAGAATCGAAGCCCCGGGCAAATTGTAGCTCGTGGCGAGCGGACACCGTGGACCCTAGCGACTGGGTCGCGACTGATTAATGAAAAGATTGTGGGGTCATTAGGAAGGATCACAGGGAGGTAGTGAGGATGGGTCTGGTAGGACGGGGAGGTGGGAATTGGAGCGAGTGGACAGTGTGGGGGAGGGGTTCAATGGGGTCTTGGTTTTGTGGGGGGGGGGGAGGTATGGGCGAGGCGGGGGGGGGGCTGTTTACAGCCCTGAACCAGTGGTGGAAACTCCACATTACTATGGTGGGGGCGAGTAACCCCACGGATTATCAAACCCGGAGATCTGCGTTGGGTCTTTCACATCCACTACCACCTATGGGCACACGACCCTGCCACGTGGGGGCGGACCCTGCCACGTGGGGGAGGACCCTGCCACGTGGGGGGGGGCGGACCCTGCCACGTGATGCGCGTTCGGTCGACCTCACGGCCACATCGCGTCACTGTGTCACGTGAGTACTTTGTGCTATAGAGTCACTAAATATACTGTTATAGAGTCACTAAATATACTGTTATAGAGTCACTATTAATACTGTTATAGAGTCACTATTAATACTGTTATAGAGTCACTATTAATACTGCTATAGAGTCCCTATTGATACTGTTATAGTCACTATTAATACTGCTATAGTCACTAATAATACTGTTATAGAGTCACTATTAATACTGTTATAGAGTCACTATTAATGCTGTTATAGTCACTATTAATACTGTTATAGAGTTACTATTATTACTGCTATAGAGTGACTATTAATACTGTTATAGAGTCACTATTAATACTGTTATACAGTGACTATTAATACTGCTATAGAGTCACTATTAATGCTGTTATAGAGTCACTATTAATACTGCTATAGAGTCACTATTAATACTGTTATAGAGTCACTATTAATACTGTTATAGAGTCACTATTAATACTGTTATAGAGTCACTATTAATACTGCTATAGAGTCACTATTAATACTGCTATAGAGTCACTATTAATACTGCTATAGAGTCACTATTAATACTGCTATAGAGTGACTATTGATACTGCTATAGAGTGACTATTAATACTGCTATAGAGTCACTATTAATACTGCTATAGAGTCACTATTAATACTGCTATAGAGTCACTATTAATACTGCTGTAGAGTGACTATTGATACTGCTATAGAGTCACTATTAATACTGTTATAGAGTCACTATAAATACCGCTATAGAGGGACTATTAATACTGCTATAGAGTGAATATTAATACTGTTATAGAGTCACTATTAATAATGCGATAGAGTGACTATTAATACTGTTATCGAGTCACTATTAATACTGCTATAGAGTCACTATTAATACTGCTATAGAGTCACTATTAATACTGCTATAGAGTCACTATTAATACTGCTATAGAATCACTATTAATACTGTAGAGTCGATATCTACTGCTATACAGTCAGCATGTACTACTGTACAGTCCATTAATACTGCTATACAGTCAGCATGTACTACTGTAGAGTCGATATCTAATGCTATAGAGTCAGCATGTACTACTGTACAGTCCATTAATACTGCTATAGAGTCAGCATGTACTACTCTAATCATAGCAGGTACCACCACTTTCGCTTGCCCTGCTCTAATCATAGCAGCTTACACCACAGTATGCATGCACTGCTGCAGGGAAAGCAGGTACCACCACACTATGCACTGCTGTAGTAATAGCACGGACCACCACAGTCACTATGCACTGCTGAATTAATAGTGCTCAGTTGTGGCGAGAGTGCAGAGTTTCTCACATCTGCCCAGTGTGCTCATGACCGGCTCCGGTTTAACACCAGAGTGTGTGAGGACGGGTGAGACATCCTCTAACACAAGTGCGGCTACGCTTTTTTTTGGTCACGCTGCACAATGGTGCCGATCGCCGGGACTGGTTTACTACGGCCTTTGGAGCGGCTTTGCCAGTTTCGCCAGATCGGCCCAGGACCGCTGGATAATGTCGGATGATAATCGTGTGGTGACGGATAATCGATGACGATCGACGGTGTCTCGAGCTGAATGCGGTGCCCAACGTGCGACATTGGTTGACGCGCGGCCGGCCAACGCGCCGTCTAAATCCGCGTCTCTCTTCTGGAATTCTCAGGCGGGCAACGCTTTTGGTGAGCCGGCGGTCGCAATGAGCTGGAGCTTCCTGACCCGTCTGTTGGAGGAGATATCTCTGCACTCGACGTACCTGGGCAAGCTCTGGCTCACCACGTTCCTGATCTTGCGCATCATGCTGACTATCGCGGCGGGCGAATCCATCTACCACGACGAGCAGAGCTCGTTCATGTGCAACTCGCAACAGCCGGGCTGCACAAACGTCTGCTACGACTCCTTCGCTCCCCTCTCCTACGTGCGCTTCTGGATTTTTCAGATTATCACCGTGGCGGCGCCCAGCATTCTCTACCTCGCCTTCGCCATACACAGGATACAGAGGTCTAGTAGAGTTACGACGATGACGATAATCGTGATGATGATAATGACGATGAAGGCCCCCCCTCCCCAAAAAAAAAACCTTAATTCCACTCTTTGTTTTGGTGAGAAGGATATTTTTAAACTTTCATTCCCGCGTCGTTATCCGCAGGTCAGAAGGCTCGACCGGCCACAAAAAGCACCGACGGACCGAGCAAGCCGAGGAGAATGTCCAAGCGGAGAAAGGAGGGGAGTTTGCCGACGAGGCTGGCGAGGTCAAGAAGAACGACCACAGATGGCACGACGGGCGCCGCGCGATCCCGGCCGACGGCCTCATGTGGGCGTACACGCTGCAGCTCGTCCTGCGCACGGTGGCCGAAGTGGGCTTCCTTCTGGGCCAGTACGTGATGTACGGCTTGGAGGTGATCCCCCGCTTCGAGTGCCCCCGCCGCCACCCTTGCCGCCACCGCGTCGACTGCTTCGTGTCGAGGCCCACGGAGAAGACCGTCTTCCTGTACGTGATGTACGCCGTGGGCGGCCTCAGCCTGGCTCTCGACCTGGCCGAGCTGACTTGTTGCCAGGCAGCCGAGCCAAGCGCCAGCAACGGTCAGGGCTGGATTAAGGTTCTTGTAGGCCCTAGACACTTCTGTCTCGTAGGCCTTCAGTCAGGGCCAGATTAAGGTTCTTGTAGGGCCTTGACACTTCTATCTCGTAGGCCTTCAGTCAGGGCCAGATTAAGGTTCTTGTAGGCCCTAGACACTTATATCTCGTAGGCCTTCAGTCAGGGCTGGATTGAGGTTTATTGTAGGCCCTAGACACTTATATTTCGTAGGCCTTCAGTCAGGGCCGGATTAAGGTTCTTGTAGGCCCTAGACACTTCTATCTCGTAGGCCTTCAGTCACGGCTGGATTAAGGTTCTTGTAGGCCCTAGACACTTATATCTCGTAGGCCTTCAGTCAGGGCCGGATTGAGGTTTATTGTAGGCCCTAGACACTTCTGTCTCATAGGCCTTCAGTAAGGGCTGGATTAAGGTTCTTGTAGGCCCTAGATACTTCTATCTCGTAGGCCTTCAGTCAGGGCCAGATTAAGGTTCTTGTAGGCCCTAGACACTTCTATCTCGTAGGCCTTCAGCGGTAATGTTCTACAGCTGCTACTGCTGCTAACCCATGTCACTAACTCCCTCCGCTGTCACTCGGCTTCCTTCACGCGGTACTTGAAACTGGACGTGCGTCGTCGCTGCTGACACGTTCATTACTTAGCCAGTGCCCTCGTTCGACGGGAGGGCGCGCTGCGTGCCCGCACTTCTGCAGATTCCTACTTGAAGTCATTGGGGAGAGGAGCAAAAATATATCACGCGAGGTAAGCCTCGAAATATCGAACGCGGAAATGTCTTCCGCTATTTATTTTTTGACCGCGGCTATCGCGTGGGATGCCGTTTGTTTTCACCGATAACAAATTCGACGTCACCATGGGACCTCCCATGATGTAGCTGCACATGATGTAGCTGCTCACAATGAGCTCTCAATGTGCTGATAGTGGCATTGTGTCTGTGCTGTTCGCCTTTTGGCATCCTCTGGTCTAACACTGTTTGAGGCTAGGCTCTAAAGATAGCTCTCCCTGGTGTGGACCAATCAGTTTCAAAGACAATGCATCATATACTACCAGAGCATGTTTGTTTGCATGTTCACCACAAGTGTAGCGACATAAATGGTGTCACTACTCTGTAGCGACAGTAGCGAGTGAAGAGTGGTGCTGTATGCGTGGTGCCGCTCTATGGTACCAGAGTGAGCACGGCACGGAATGGCTCACTAGAGGGCAGGGTCCGGGTGTCGCTGAGGTCGGGTCAGGACATGATATCCTGGGTGAACCCGAGAGGGCACGTGACTGGACGAGGGGGCAAGGGGGGACGTGAGGGTTACGTGATAAGGACTCAGGGTCCATCCCGGAAGGATCTGGAAGGGGGCGTGGCCAAGGGCAGAGCCGGCCACGCCCCCTCCCGGAAGGATCTGGAAGGGGGCGTGGCCAAGGGCAGAGCCGGCCACACAGTTATAAACCAAGTCCCGGGTGGGAGCGGGGCTGCTGGGTCAACTCTGGGAATGAAGCCGCCATCTAAGGTCCTCGGTCTCCGGTCTCCGCTAGTGGACCAGGCAGCGTGTTGAGCTGTCCTGGTCCGGTAATATAATTAGCTAAGTTGGGAGCGGTGGTTACCGCCCTATGTCGTCATCCTGTTGAGAGTTACCTGTTGCCTCCAGTTCTAGTGTGCGCCTAAATGGAACCCACCACACAAGTGCTGCGTGTGGTTAATGTGAACTTGATTCCATGCAAAAGGTTTCTATTTGGCGTTCCAACATCTGAACACAACTCGTGCTTTATTGCCAGAAAGGGTACGGGCTTCCTCCCTGACGCTCAAAACGTGCCGTTCCCACTGCTACTGTCGTTGCCATGAACAGGATTGCGAACGGCGATCCTCCTCCTCCGCCTCCTCCTCGTCGCGCGGCCGAGACGGAGGAGGCCGCCCCCCGGCAGGTGGCGATAACGCCGGCGGCTGCGTCGCAGCTGCAAGGTTACCTGCGCGCGATACAGCGGCGGCTGGAGCTGACGGTTTCCCCACCACCCCGACGGGCCAGGGCAACGCGGGGATACGGGGAGAGCGGAGCAGGGAGAGGTGGGGGAGGCGGAGAGGGAGGACGGCGGGAGACTCCGGCCTTACGCTCGGCCGCGGTGGCCGTGAGCAAAAACCCCCAAGTGCAGCTCGGCAAGAAATACGAAGTGGCGGCGGCGGCAGACGAAGTAGGAGATTCCGGAGAAGAACAAGGAGAGGTCAAGGCCGCCTCTAGGAAGGGAAGGGCCGTCCGAACGAAGAAATATCCAACCATCTCAGTTTAAGTTTCCTTACTCTTTGGTCCTTTCGGTAAAGTCACGTCGGTAGAAATAAACATTTTACTTTTTATTCTTGGTTCTTTCGGTAAAGTCACCACGTAGAAGGGAAACTATAAAATAATAAAAATATAAAGCAATAGAATTATCTTATTGTTTTATATTTTTTATTTTTTTATTTTATTGTTTCCCTTCTACGTGGTGACTTTACCAAAAGAACCAAAGAGTGTGAATCCCTGCAGTCGCGAAAGCTTCAAGTCGAGATTTAAGTTTCCTGTTTTGAGTTGAACGCCGAGTTATTCACGAATAAAGGTTTTCTCTTTTGGGGGGGTCAGATCTCGCTTGTGAGTTGTAGATATGTCGTTGAGCACTCCACCACCCGGCATCAGCCAGCAAGGTTCTGTCACGTAGACGAAACCTCGTGCCGGGTGGTTACTACTGCAGCCCACCAGTGTGTTTGAGAGAACAATTGTGAGCATGGATTTATTCTCCCAACACTATACACTGCACTACTATACACTACACTATACACTACACACGGCACTATGCTTTACCTGACTATACACTATACTACTATACACATCACTACTATACATTACACTACTATACACTACACACAATACTGTACATTACACTACCATACACCACTATGCACTACACTATTATACACTACTCTACATCACTATACACTTTAGTAATATTCACTACTATACACTACACTATACGCTGCTATACACCACAGTAATATAGGCTACACTACTATACACTACACTGTACACTGCACTATACACTACTATACATCACTATACACTATAGGAATACACCTTGCTATACACTACACTATATGCTGCTATACACAGTAATATAGGCTACACTACTATACACTACACTATACACTACACACAATACTGTACACTACACTACCATACACCAATATACACTACTATACATCACTATACACTAGTAATATACACTGCTATACACTACACTATACCCTGCTATACACCACAGTAATATAGGCTACACTACTATACACTACACACAATACTGTATACTACACTACCATACACCACTATACACTACACTACTATACACTACACCATTATACATCACTATACACTATAGTAATATACACTGCTATACACTACTATACACTACTATACACTACACTATACACTACACCACTATACATCACTATACACTATAGTAATATACACTACTATACACTGCACTATACACTACTATACACAACACCACTATACACACTATACACTACTATACACTACACTATACACTACTATACATGACTATACACTATAGTAATATACACTACTATACACTACACTATATGCTGCTATACACTAGACCACTATACACTACTATACACTACTATACATCACTATACACTATAGGAATATACCTTGCTATACACTACACTATACGCTGCTATACACAGTAATATAGGCTACACTACTATACACTACACTATACACTACACACAATACTGTATACTACACTACCATACACCACTATACACTACACTACTATACACTACACCACTATACATCACTATACACTATAGTAATATACACTGCTATACACTACTATACACTACTATACACTACACCACTATACATCACTATACACTATAGTAAAATACACTGCTACACACTACACTATACACTACTATACACTACACCACTATACATCACTATACACTATAGTAATATACACTACTATACACTACACTATACACTACTATACACAACACCACTATACACCACTATACATTACTATACACTACACCACTATACACTACACTATACACTACTATACACTATAGTAATATACACTACTATACACTACACTATATGCTGCTATACACTAGACCACTATACACTACTATACACTACACTATACACTACTATACACTACACCACTATACATCACTATACACTACACTACTATACACTACACCGCTATACACTACACTATACACTACTATACATGACTATACACTTTAGTAATATACACTACTATACACTACACCACTATACACTACACTACTATACACTATAGTAATATACACTACTATACATGACTATACACTAGTAATATACACTACACCACTATATACTACACCACTATACACTACACTACTATACACTATAGTAATATACACTACTATACTATACACTACAATACACTACACCACTATACACCACTATACACACTATACACTACACCACTATACACTACTATACACTACTATACACTATAGTAATATACACTACTATACACTACACTATATGTTGCTATACACTAGACCACTATACACTACTATACACTACACCACTATACATCACTATACACTACACTATACACTACTATACACTACACCACTATACACTACTATACATGACTATACACTATAGTAATATACACTACTATACACTACACGACTATACACTACTATACACTACACCACTATACACTACTCTACACTACACTATACACTACTATACACTACACCACTATACACTACTATACACTCTGCTATGGGTGGGGGGGAGGGGCTGTCTCGTGCTGAGGGGGCTTTGAGGAGGGAGGCGATGTGAGCCAATCAGGGGGTGTGCGTGTCACGTGAACAAAGGAATTGCTTTTTTCGATTTAAAGCTTTCGTGACTGCAATGATTCATCTTCTTTGGTTCTTTCGGTAAAGTCACGTAGAATGAGAATAAAATAATAAATTGATAAAATAAGGCCGCTTGTGTTGTGGCCGAAACGTCGTGAGAATATTATTGTGTTATTTTATTTTATCAATTTATTATTTTATTCTCATTCTACGTGACTTTACCGAAAGAACCAAAGAAGAAAAAGGAATTGCTTGTCGAATGAATCGTTTACCAAACGATTCGCCTGCCGAAGAATCGACGTTTAATGCCTGCGGCAATTCCGGATCGACTCGACAAGAGGGAATCGACGATAAAAACCACGATTCGCGATCCGCAATGGCGGCGCTGCTCCTGTGCCCACGTTGACGTCTCCAGCTGCAGACTGATCACCTCCAGTAGGGCAGTGAAGATGCGGCTACTAGTACCAGTACTACTAGTACCAGTACTACTAGTACTGGTAGTAGTAGTACCACTAATACTACTAGTTGTATTAGTACTAGCGGTACTACTACCACGAGAACCATGAGTAGTAGTAGTACCAGTACTACTAGTACTGGTACTACTACTACCACGAGTAGTAGTAGTACCAGTACTACTAGTACTGGTACTACTACTAGTAGTACTAGTAGTAGTACTAGTAGTAGTGCCACTAATACTACTAGTTGTGGTATTAGTACTAGCGGTACTACTACAAGGCCTACGACAACTAGTACTACTACTGTACTACCACTACCAGTATTACTACCAGTACTACTACTACCAGTACTACTACTACCAGTACTACTACCAGTACTACAACTACTACTACCACTATTACCACTACCAGTACTACTGCTACCAGTACTGGTACTACTACCGCTACTACCAGTACTACTACAACCAGTAGCACCGGTACTACTACTACCAACTGCTACTACTACCAGTACTACTACTACCAGTACTACTACCAGTACTACTGCTACTACTACCAGTACTACTACCAGTACTACTACAACCAGTAGCACCGGTACTACTACTACCAGTACTACTACTACCAGTACTACTACCAGTACTACTAATACTACTACCACTATTACCACTACCAGTACTACTGCTACCAGTACTTACCAGTACTACTGCTACCAGTACTGGTACTACTGGTACTACTACCGCTACTACCAGTACTACTACAACCAGTAGCACCGGTACTACTACTACCACTGCTACTACTACCAGTACTACTACCAGTTCTACTACTACCAGTACTACAACTACTACTACCAGTACTACTACCAGTACTACTACTACCAGTACTACTGGTACTACTACCGCTACTACCAGTACTACTACTACCAGTACTACTACTGGTACTACTACCGCTACTACCAGTACTACTACTGGTACTACTACCGCTACTGCCAGTACTACTACAACCAGTAGCACCGGGTCTACTACTACCACTGCTACTACTACCAGTACTACTACTACCAGTACTACTACCAGTACTACTGGTACTACTACCGCTACTACCAGTACTACTACAACCAGTAGCACCGGTACTACTACTACCACTGCTACTACTACCAGTACTACTACCAGTACTACTACTTCTACCAGTACTACTACTACTACCAGTACTACAACTACTACTACCAGTACTACTACCAGTACTTCTACTACTAGTACTACTACCAGTACTACTACTACCAGTACTACTACCAGTACTACAACTACTACTACCAGTACTACAACTACTACCAGTACTACAACTACTACCAGTACTACTACTACCAGTACTACTACTGGTACTACTACTACCAGTACTACTACCAGTACTACTACTACCAGTACTACAACTACTACTACTACCAGTACAACTGGTACTACTACCGCTACTACCAGTACTACTACTACTACCAGTACTACTACCAGTACTACTACTACCAGTACTACTACTGGTACTACTACCGCTACTACCAGTACTACTACAACCATTAGCACCGGTACTACTACGACTACAACTACCACTGCTACTACTGCCACTATATCTACGAAAAATACTACTACCACTATAACTACTCATCAATTACTACTACTACCACTACAACTCAATCGGAGGTGAGGTCTTGAGTCTATGGGCAATGTTGAGCATATGGGTAGTTTTGAGTCTGTGGGCAGTGTCGAGTCTATGGTGCAGTGTTGAGTTTATGGTGCAATGTTGAGTCTGTGGTGCAGTGTTGAGTCTGTGGGCAGTGTTGAGTTTATGGTGCAGTGTTGAGTCTATGGTGCAGTGCTGAGTCTTTGGTGCAATGTTAAGTCTATGGTGCAGTGTTGAGTCTATGGTGCAGTGTTGAGTCTGTGGTGCAGTGTTGAGTCTATGGTGCAATGTTGAGTTTATGGTGCAGTGTTGAGTCTATGGGCAGTGTTGAGTCTATGGTGCAGTGTTGAGTCTATGGGTAGTGTTGAGTCTATGGGCAGTGTTGAGTCTATGGTGCAATGTTGAGTCTATGGTGCAGTGTTGAGTCTATGGTGCAATGTTGAGTCTATGGGTAGTGTTGAGTCTATGGTGCAATGTTGAGTCTATGGTGTAGTGTTGAGTCTATGGTGCAATGTTGAGTCTATGGTGCAATGTTGAGTCTATGGTGCAGTGTTGAGTCTATGGTGCAGTGTTGAGTCTATGGTGCAGTGTTGAGTCTATGGTGCAGTGTATATTGTAGTACAAATACTTACACCATGATCCGATGTTCTAGTGTGCAGGTGGAGTCACCGGTAGAGGCGGCCTGCAGACGCCGTCGGAACGCCCTCCCCCCGTAGGAGGGGGTTGATTCTCTGGTTCACTCACCCACTCACCCAGTCAACCACTCACCCACTCACTCACCCACTCACCCACTTACGCACCCAGTCAACCACTCACTCACTCACTCACCCACTCACCCAGTCAACCACTCACTCACCCAGTCAACCACTCACTCACCCACTCACTCACCCACTCACCCACTCACTCAACCACTCACCCACTCACTCACTCACCCACTTACTCACCCAGTCAACCACTCACTCACCCACTCACTCAACCTCTCACCCACTCACTCAACCACTCACCCACTCACTCACCCACCCACTCATCCACACACCCACCCACTCACCCAGTCAACCACCCACTCAACCACTCACCCACTCATCCACTCACCCACCCACTTATCCACACACCCACAATCACCCACTCACTCACCCAGTCAACCACCCACTCACTCACCCACTCACCCACCCACTCACCCACTCACCCACTCACTCACCCACTTACTCACCCAGTCAACCACTCACTCACCCACTCACTCAACCACTCACCCACTCACTCAACCACTCACCCACTCACTCACCCACACACCCACCCACTCACCCAGTCAACCACCCACTCAACCACTCACCCACTTATCCACTCACCCACCCACTTATCCACACACCCACAATCACCCACTCACTCACCCAGTCAACCACCCACTCACTCACCCACTCACCCACTCACCCACCCACTCACCCACTCACTCAACCACTCACCCACTCACTCACCCACTCAACCACTCAACCACTCACTCACCCACCCACTCAACCACCACTCACTCACCCACTCACCCAACCACTCACTCACCCACTCACTCACCCACCCACTCACCCACTCACTCACCCACCCACTCACCTACCCACTCACCCACTCACTCACCCACTCACCCATCCACAGGTCCGAGAGAGCCCACGACTCCGTGAGAGGAGGAGGAGGAGGAGGCCTCGGGTGGGCCGGGACGCCCAGCTGACGGAGGTTGTCACGCTACACTCCCGTGGCAGTCGAGCGAGTACAAGGTGGCCGCCAGTCCGGACGCCCATGGCGGCGTCTGCAGAGGCGTCTCTTCTCACCCGACCAGGAAGCGCCCCCCACGCTTTGGGGACGCCGCCGGAAGAGCCGGCGCCGCTGACGGGCGCCGAGCCCCCGGGCACGGCGATCAACGCGGGCTTCATCTTCGCCGGGTCGGCGGCGGCGGCGGCGGTGGTGGTGGGGGGGCTCCGTTGAAGGCTCCGCGGTTGGCACGATGGTGGTGCTGGAACCCAGAGAGAGACGGCGAAGGGTCCCCCTCAGGGAGTGATGTAGGATCACCCTGAGCGGGGGCCCATACCATTGGCTGCCATCGGAGCAGAAACCGCGCAAAAAATCCCCTAGGCCCCGTGGTAAAATCCCCTAGGCCCCGTGGTAAAATCCCCGAGGCCCCGTGGTAAAATCCCTAAGGCCCAGTGGTAAAATCCCCGAGGCCCCGTGGTAAAATCCACTTGGCCCCGTGGTAAAATCCCCTTGGCCCCGTGGTAAAATCCACTTGGCCCAGCGGTAAAATCCCCTTGGCCCAGCGGTAAAATCCCCGAGGCCCAGCGGTAAAATCCCCTTGGCCCAGCGGTAAAATCCCCGAGGCCCCGTGGTAAAATCCCCTAGGCCCCGTGGTAAAATCCCCTAGGCCCCGTGGTAAAATCCCCGAGGCAATACCTTTGCCCTAAGGCTGTGATTCCCACATTGGAGTACGAGCGTGGAGATGATTGTGTTCTCTACGTAATAATTCTAAGGCATCTTCTTTGGTTCTTTCGGTAAAGTCACATAGAATGAGAATAAAATAATAAATTGATAAAATAAAATAACACAATAATATTTTATTAATTTATTATTTTATTCTCATTCTACATGACTTTACCGAAAGAACCATAGAAGATGAATCCTTGCAGTCACGAAAGCTTTAAATCGAAATTGTAATGCAATTTTACTCAATCCCAGTAATGTTTGCGTGGATTTCGTTGCGATATCGAATGGCCTCAGTTTGAATGTTTCCCCTGAGACACATTCAAACTGTTAAAAAAACATGCCTGAGTATTGCAATTACGTTTGCATTTTAAACAATTGTATAGTCTGTTAGCATGTGTGTTGCAGTGTCACCATGAAAGTATGCTTGAATTCCAACCCCTACGTCACAAAGTTTTGAACATGCACTTGTTATCGCGTGTAAATGTACAATTTTATAGTTCTGACAAGATTGTTGGCTTGTGTTGCCACTGTTCCTCTGACTGTCGCCGTGTTTTTTCACGGTAATTTGTACACTAACATCGCTGTGCGTGACAATAAATTAGCCGTCTCTGTTCAGGGCTTGGTGTTGCAATGCCACATTCCCCAAATTAGAAGTGGATAAACTCAACATTCCCCAAATGAGAGACGGATAACCAGAGTTCACCCGTATGTCTATTAACATGGAGTTATATAAATATAAGTGTATTGGTAATAATTATAATTTGAAGCTCTTTGTCAATCCACTGCTACGATGGAGGCCTTCTCGTTCTTTTCAGTCGCGTGGCTAGTTTGACCATACTTCGTGGAGTTGCAATGATCATGAGAACGGTGAGGAATCAGCCCAGAACTACACGGGAGGATCTTGTCAATGATCTCAAGGCAGCTGGGACCATAGTCACCAAGAGAACAATTGGTAACACACTACGCCGTAAAGGACTGAAATCCTGCAGCGCCCGCAAGGTCCCCCTGCTCAAGAAAGCACATATACATGCCCGTCTGAAGTTTGCCAATGAACATCTGAATGATTCAGAGGACAACTGGGTGAAAGTGTTGTGGTCAGATGAGACCAAAATAGAGCTCTTTGGCATCAACTCAACTCGCCGTGTTTGGAGGAGGAAGAATACTGCCTATGACCCCAAGAACACCATCCCCACCGTCAAACATGGAGGTGGAAACATGCTTTGGGGGTGTTTTTCTGCTAAGGGGACAGAACAACTTCACTGCATCAAAGGGACGATGGACGGCGCCATGTACCGTCAAATTTTGGGTGAGAACCTTCCCTCAGCCAGGGCATTGAAAATGGGTCGTGGATGGGTATTCCAGCATGACAAGGACCCAAAACACATGGCCAAGGCAACAAAGGAGTGGCTCAAGAAGAAGCACATCAAAGGTTCTGGAGTGGCCTAGCCAGTCTCCAGACCTTAATCCCATAGAAAATCTGTGGAGGGAGCTGAAGGTTTGAGTTGCCAAACGTCAGCCTCGAAACCTTCATGACTTGGAGAAGATCTGCAAAGAGGAGTGGGACAAAATCCCTCCTGAGATGTGTGCAAACCTGGTGGCCAACTACAAGAAACGTCTGACCTCTGTGATTGCCAACAAGGATTTTGCCACCAAGTACTAAGTCATGTTTTGCAGAGGGGTCAAATAATTATTTCCCTCATTAAAATGCAAATAAATTTATAACATTTTTGACATACGTTTTTCTGGATTTTTGTTGTTATTCTGTCTCTCACTGTTCAAATAAACCTACCATTAAAATTTTAGACTGATCATTTCCTTGTCAGTGGGCAAACGTACAAAATCAGCAGGGGATCAAATACTTTTTTCCCTCACTGTATATAAATCAGCACTGAAGAGACTAAAGCGGCCAGGTGTGGTGCTGGCCACCCACCCCCTCGCGTGTGCTGCTCGCTAACAGCACTTGTCCCACCTGTCTGTTAAGGCTATACGGGGGGGGGGGGGGGATCTTTGCGTAGTGGACGAACGAGTGAGTCGAGAGCTCGCCTACACACAGCTCAAGATCGGCGAAGACGCCGGAACGAGTCCACAGATGCTCATTCAGACGGGGCGCTCGGGCGGCGGTGGCATCGGAGCCGAGAAAATAAATCCACACCTTTTTTATGTTTCGGTCGGCCGTGGGTGGGGTCGTTTGACCATACTTCACCACACTGGTCAGTACAGGTTGTTGAAATCAGGAAGCATAGCTGTGAGAGCATGGAAGTTAAATAAAACAATAGAATTTGCAGTGCAGCACTCTGATATTTAGTATATTGTAAAAAAAACCCAGTTAAAATCGGTGGCATTCGATGTCTGAACCGCTGCTAGGCCCTTCTCTTCACCTACCCACAATGACCAGCGTGGTGAAGTATGTTCAAACAACCTCCGCTTAACTGACATAGCGGCCAAGTAAATAATTCCCATGTCAATCTCAATTTGTGGCAATTTTGCGATTCAGCGCCCTACTTGGTGGAATTTGCTATGCGGGGGCTTGCACGGGAATAGCGAGTCAAGGAATTGTGGTGGAGGTGGGGGTGGGCGGGCTAGGAAGAGAGGAGAGTAGGGGTTTGATGTTGCAAATTTTAAACACGAATTCCCCACGGCATCGCAGTCATTGCGTCCCAGATCGGAGGCGCACGTTTCCACATTTTCATGGTAACCGCAGTCAGACTGCCGGGATCACTTTGACAAATCACAGTGGTGAGGTTTTGATGCTGCCACGGAAACGCCAAGGTGCTCGCGCCGATTTCCATCGCTGAGCGAAATAACTACCGCTATTTCTTACACCACCACCCAAACCATTCCCTCCACGCTCACCGAATGTTTAAAGAGAACATTTTTTTAAAGTAAATAAATAACGCCAACCGTGCAGGTCACAGGTTGCCTTTTTGTTACAGCTGACCTGCATTCAGGGTCAATTCTGATGGTAAAAAAATAAAATAACTCGTGTAAGTGATTACGCAGATGCGTTTTTTTTCCCCCGCTGTTTGTGTATGTGTATACAAACGCACTGCAGTTACGTACTGCGAACATAGTTACATACCGTGTGTCTATTAACATGGAGTTATATTAGGTGTGTTTGCGCTGCAGGTAACAGCGGGAACATTGTGTACAAAAGTAACCCGGTACCATTACTATTTGCAGACAGGCTTCGAGTGCTTCTGCAGTGACATTGAATTCGTTTGAAAAGGGTGGAGTGGAAGAAGAGGGGGTAGAGAAAAAGTTCGCTCTTATTACAACACAGCTTATAATCCCACCAATCGGTCATCTTGGTTTTTCGTGGCAGTGCTAATTAGCTCGAGCACGAATATTTAAAAGGTCAGAAAAAGTTTAAATTTCAAATCCTGGAATTTTTTTGAATTACATTTTTTTGTTACTCTGTTGTAATTATTATCATATATATTTTTACGCGTTCCAGCCACGTACTTACGCTCATTACAAAGCGGAAGTGGAGGTCATGCAGCGGCTCAGTGCGCCAAGCAGGAGTTGACTCATTAACCCAAACCAACTTAGCAAAAAAATCCTCTCAAATTGTTTTTCGGGGAGTAAATATTGCAACGTATTTAAAATAAGGAGAACTTTACGTTGCGGATTACGTGCGTGTGTGCCAATAACCAGGATAATTCATGTTTGCAACAGCATTTGCGGGGATTGTTGGCCAAGGTTGACCCGCAAAAGATTTCTCGGCAAAAGGTTAACATCTTTACACTCCATCAAAGACTTCCGTGGTGGGCCCATTAATGTTCCGCATTGCTGATAGGTCCCGTACGGACTCTTAGACGCTCAATTGTTATGTTTTGATGTGCTTTTCATGCCTCTTTTTACTTAATTAGAAATGTGGGAGCTTTAATGGTAACATAACCAACAATGTTCTTTCAAGGTTAACCCGTACACTTTGGGCGTAGACAGTCTTAAAATAACGGTCGATAGAGCACTGCTTCAAATTTGTGTGTAAGTGGCAGTGGCCAAAATTTGGCAAATCCTTGGTGGAGTGGCATCACAGCTGCGCAAAACAGTCTGGGTAATTGCAATATGGCGGCAATAGCAGTGTCTTGCATCGTTGGGATAGCAGCGTTGTGCGATTATGGTTCTGGTGAATAAAACTTTGAAGGGAGCTGAAATGTATGGGGAGGTTAGGGTGTACACTTCAGCGGTGAAAATGGTTTAAGAAGGTGGATGGATTGGATGCATGTGTTCCAGAGATGTCTACGCTTCTGGCATTTACATGGTACAACACTGATGAGGCACGTTCGTAAGTGTAGCAGGGAACACGAGAGTGGGAAGGTCTCCGTCCAGCAGCGGGTTGAGAAAGGTCTCCAAAATAAATGTACCGCATTCTTTGTCAATCACAGCGGCAATCGGTCGCTGCTGGTCAACCTCCAACTGAGGAATATTGCCGAATGCTCATCGAGTCTGTCTCGTTTGTGGACACATCAAATAGCGGAGCCTTAATCCGAATTCATCTTTTACCTGTGTCAGCCCACGACTGTTTCGGTCGTGAGGGTGGTTGTTCATGAACATACTTCACCACGCTGGGCAGTGCGGGTTGGTGAAGGAAGTGGGGGCCGTGTCCAAGACTGGTTTCATATATCACCCGACCACCGCTGACCTGGCGATCCGAACTCGGATCGCCAGGTTTATAACACAGTGTGCCAACTAACCATTGCTCCATAGGTGCACATCACGAGTCAATATAAAAGGGGGGGGGGGGGCAGCACTTTGGAGCATGCCGTTTGTAATTGCAGAAGCAAATCCTCGTTTTTTTCTGTGGCTGACGCCGTGTGGAAAGACCCAGGGGGATTGTGGGGGAAGTGGCGGGCCTCCATAGGTGGCTTCGATATGCGGCAGGATGGGTCAGAAGCCTCTTGAACGGATTCGGTGATCTTCCCGCATCAACTACAACCGAGAACGGGCCGCGATGGCGATGTTTTATGAAGGGCCTGCTTTTCGACTCAGAAGTTCAGAGGTCGAGAGTTGACCCCGCAGTAGCGTGAACGGTGGCGCAGCTTAAAAAAAAAACACTTAACCCACTCCGCCAGACGCGTTCCAACTTGTTGCCATGCAAAGAGTAGCAAAATGCCCTTTTGTTTGCAAAGGCCGCTGCCATTAGGAACAGGTTTTACCCTTTTAACTGGCACAAAAACTGACACCTTTATTCAAGGCATCGTGTCTGCAATAAACACAACACAAGCAGTCAAAGTGCAAACAAAAAAGACTGCTTGATGAGTAACCTGTGACCTTCGGTAAAGTCACATAGAATGAGAATAAAATAATAAAACCAACACAAGCGGCCTTCATCGTCGTGAGAATATTACTGTGTTATTTTATTTTATCAATTTATTATTTTATTCTCATTCTACGCGGTGACTTTACCGAAAGAACCAAAGAAGATGAATCCTTGCAGTCACGAAAGCTTTAAATCGAAATTTAACCTGTGACCGTACAACCTGCTCCGTCGATGCCGCGGTTTACGCATTGGCGTCTATCCACCGCTGGGTTGAAGGTCTCTTAAATTTCGATTTAAAGCTTTCGTGACTGCAATGATTCATCTTCTTTGGTTCTTTCGGTAAAGTCACGTAGAATGAGAATAAAATAATAAATTGATAAAATAAAATAACACAATAATATTCTCACGACGTTTCGGCCACAACACAAGCGGCCTTCATCAGGTGAAGGGGACGAGAATGTCTGGTTGGACAGTGCTGAAGGCCGCTTGCGTTGTGGGCGAAACGTCGTGAGAATATTATTGTGTTATTGTATTTTATCAATTTATTATTTTATTCTCATTCTACTTGACTTTACCGAAAGAACCAAAGAAGACGAAGGTCTCTTCCCCGTGCCGTCGTCGTTGCGACGACACCGCAACGCGTCTCACTCCGGCACGTGAGGCAGGGCCCTTCATTGTAGTGGGCAACGTTCGCCGATTGAATGGTTTCTTCTTCGGGGACACGCGTCGATTACGGTTGCTTTTCGTTGTCGGTTTTCCAAAAGCACTCCAATCCTGCTCTCGTGTGTTGTCTTAACGGTGTGCAAAATAAAAATAATAATAAACCAACGGAATAAATTGGCTGTATTATTCTACACAGGGGTTAAACTGTTCGAAAATGCAATTGCCAGAGATTCAGAACTCCCCGTACTTTTGATTTGCCTCAATATAAACAGTGTACCGAAGCCCCTGCATCATGATTAAGACGGATGCACTGCTTGTAGCTTGGAAGAGTCCACAATGATGGGGTGGGATAGAGGATATTATTTACCTCTGACTTTATCCCAGGTTTATACGGTGGAACTGCTTGTCCAAAGAATGTAATATTGCGCTTTAAAAATGGATCAAATATGAGAACAAATGCGCCGTCGTTCACCCTGTCAAATCTCTGGAATTAGACATTTTATTTTGAAAACCATTTTTACACAACGCATTTTTATAATTTGGCACTATTCCGTGTGCCAGAGGTGATATAAATTGGAATGATATCAATCTGTATTCTTAGCTCTTTCGGTAAAGTCACGTTGAAGGGAAACAATAAATAATAAAATATTTATAAAACAATAAAAATTCTCACGACGTTTCGACCATAACACAAACGGTCGTCATCAGGTGACGACCGTTTGTGTTATGGTCGAAACGTCATCAGGTGACGATCGTTTGTGTTATGGTCGAAACGTCGTGAGAATTTTTATTGTTTTATATATATTTTATTGTTTCCCTTCAACGTGACTTTACCAAAAGAGCTAAGAATACGAATTACTGCAGTCACGAAAGCTTTAAATCAAAATATCAATCTGGTTGATGCATACAACCATTCCAGAGATGATTCCTCGAGACGTCTTTGCAGTAAATATTGTGGCACGAAGCCCGCCTTAAATATCGCAAATTCTCCAAGCCAGCCTCCGATAGAGCTTGTAGTGAAACGTTTCTGGATTGAGAAAGGTTACTCTGCCACCCAGCCTGACCTCGCGGTAACCCCACGAGTTCCCATTGCAGCAGGTCTGGCTGTATGGGAGAAAGCGGCTGCGGTACTATTTGTGGGGGTGAGTTGTGGGGGGGGGGGGGTGCTGGGGAGATGTAGTGATGGGGAGGTGGGGCTGAGGGGATGTAGTGATGGGGAGCTGGGAATTAGAGGGATGAGGCTAGTGGTGGTGGTGGGGAGAGAGAGAGAAAGAGGTTGCGGTGTGGAGGGGAGTTCAGTTGCCACGTTGTGTTGTTTGGCGGTGAAGTAGGTCGAGAAACGGGAATGGATAGACAGACAACCAGGAATGGATGGACACATAATGGGGAATGGATGGACACACAACTGGGAATGGATAGACACACAACTGGGAATGGATAGACACACAACTGGGAATGGACAGACACACAACAAGGAATGGATAGACACACAACCAGGAATGGATGGACACATAATGGGGAATGGATGGACACACAACTGGGAATGGATAGACACACAACGGGGAATGGACAGACACACAACAAGGAATGGATAGACACCCAACCAGGAATGGATGGACACATAATGGGGAATGGATGGACACACAACTGGGAATGGATAGACACACAACTGGGAATGGATGGACACACAACCGGGAATGGATAGACACACAACTGGGAATGGATAGACACACAACAAGGAATGGATAGACACACAACTGGGAATGGATAGACACACAACTGGGAATGGATAGACACACAGCAAGAAATGGATGGACACACAACGAGGAATGGATAGACACACAACTGGGAATGGATAGACACACAACTGGGAATGGATAGACACACAACTGGGAATGGATAGACACACAACTGGGAATGGATAGACACACAACTGGGAATGGATAGACACACAACTGGGAATGGATAGACACACAACTGGGAATGGATAGACACATAACTGGGAATGGATATACACACAACGGGAAATGGATAGACACACAACTGGGAATGGATAGACACACAACTGGGAATGGATAGACACACAACTGGGAATGGATAGACACACAATGGGAAATGGATAGACACACAACAAGGAATGGATAGACACACAACTGGGAATGGATAGACACACAACTGGGAATGGATAGACACACAACGAGGACTGGATGGACACAACGGGGAATGGGTGGACACACAACCGGGGAACGGGTGGACACACAACCAGGAATGTATGGACACAACGGGGAATAGGTGGACACACAACCAACGTTATTTCCCTGTTGTTCTTTCACGCCCTACCTATTTCAGACCCGTAACGTCCCTCTCTATTATGGCAAAAGGCTTGAGAACAACGCCCCGCTGGTGTGGCATCGTAGGCCTACATGGTAATCTGCGTGTGACACAGAGATAAGTGCGGGCGAATACCGGCTGCATCGCACGCGTGAACGTGAAGTGAGCGCGGCACTGTCGGTGTTTGAAACGGTTAGAAAATGAAAGGAGACTCAGAAGAAGAGGCGATTGAGCTAAATTTGTGGAGGGTGGGGGGCGGTGAAAATTTTATTTAAGAGCATTTTCATCCCACCCCCCCCCCCAGAATCTATAAAATAAACACAATGACAAGCATCATGTTAGGCATCAGAATGGCTGTTTTGATATGGTGTGCCAAGATCAAATGTAACGCGGAGAATGTGGTTTGCAGGGCCGTACAAATGATGATGGGTCATGACAATGTTTAAGGCCCACTGTTTATGCACTTATGCTGTTGCAACGTGGGGTGAAGGCATCGATGTACAGAGTTATGCTATAGAGGAATGGCATGAAAACTGTTGGTTTATGTATTCATTTAACATTCCATTACCAAAAACGTTCTTCCGTTATCTCGGAACGTAACGTGTTTTATTTTTATAACATTCTTCGTACAACGTGAACAGCCCTTGTCACAGGCCACTTCTGGATGAGGACTTCCCCCTTGCCGTGCGGGTTGTGGAGGTCATTTTACCACGCCGATCCGTGCGAGTATTATGAGGCGGGGGACATAGGAGTAGAGTACAACAGCGTACCGTACTGCTTCTAACAGGCTCGACGTAGCCCACAACACACGACGTTCGGTTCGAAGCACTTGGTCTGTGCGCCCTTCAGTTGCTTGGGTCAACAGTGGGGCTAAGTTTTTGCCCAATCATCGCCAGCTGGATCAAAAACGTAATGAACTGACACCGATGCTCAGCTCCGTGATGACCCATTAAAACACTATCCAGTCTCAACCCTTTGCGTACCATAATATTTGCTTCATATTCTTAGTTCTTTCGGTAAAGTCACGTTGAAGGGAAACAATAAAATAATAAAATATATATAAAACAATACAAATTATCACGACGTTTCGGCCATAACACAAACGGTCGTCATCAGGTGTGTCGGTTTGCATTAATTTATTTATTTTTAAACGGTGTATTTATTTATAAAAAAAACGTCAGCGCCACGCGCAGCGATTTGGCAGTTTATTTAGAAGGACTAGTCCATCTATGTTCTGAAAAGAGGAGGGGGGAGACGAAAAAATTAATGTATGCTGTCTGAAAGCCACTGTAAGCGTGAACAATCAATTAAGACCTTATTTGATAAACCATTTCAGGTCTTAATTGATTCTTCACCCTTACAGTGGCTTTCAGACAGCATACATTAAATTTTCCGTCTCCCCCCTCCTCTTTTCAGAACATAGATGGACTAGTCCTTCTAAATAAACTGCCAAATCGCTGCGCGTGTCGAAACGTCGTGAGAATTTATTTTATTGTTTTATAGATATTTTATTATTTTATTGTTTCCCTTCAACGTGACTTTACCGAAAGAACTAAGAATATTAATTACTGCAGTCACGAAAGCTTTAAATAAAAAATATTTGCTTCATTCATCTTTCTCTGTCTCAACTCACGTCGTCGTCATCGCCCTTGCTGTTGTTGTTGTTGCTGTTGTTGTTTTTTTGCCGTTGCCGTTTGTGTTTCTGTGCAGGTTCATCAACGCTCGCCGTCGGGATAGTGCAGCCCATGATTGACCAGTCCAACCGAGCAGGCAAGTGTCCGCTCGCTGACTGAGCCATCGCCACAGAGGCACAGGCACACGAACACCCCCCCGAGTTGGTTGCTGCCGTGTCGGCTGTCACGAGAAATTTGACACCAAAACAACAGCTTACGACTCGTGCCAATTCTAAGTTAGATTTTCCAAAAAGTACGGTGGGGGGGGAGGGGGGTGGAAATAAAAGTCCACTTATTTATTTTCTGACAGTTTTTACGCACGCTCGCCAGGGAGTCGCAACTTCTCGAGGAGCCTGCCGAAATTGTCAGCGCGGCCAGAACTATTTTTGTAAAGATCCAGTGCACAAGCGGCGTGTGAACACAGCACGTGAACACAGCACGTGAACACACAGCACGTGAACACAGCACGTGACACACAGCGCGTGAACACAGCACGTGAACACAGCACGTGAACACAGCACGTGACACACAGCACGTGACACACAGCACGTGAACACAGCACGCGGGTAGATGTTGCGTATGCGATGCGCCACCTTGCCAAGGCTTGCCAGCCACAGCGTCGTTGCCCGTGCAAACTGGCACTGGTGGTGCCATCGTTTTACAAGTTTTACAAGTTGTGGGGGAGGGGGGGGCTGACAGCGCAATGGGGAGAGGACGTATGATTTCGGAAAGGGGGTCACACCAACAGGCCAGACTATCGCATATGGTAGGTCCGGATGACCTCCGTCGTGGCCATTAAGCCGACGAATCAGTCGAATTATAAAATCTGTGGTAATTCTTGTATAATTATTTAAATCATTCGGGCAGGATCTGCATGTCGTAGGCCTAGCCTAGGACTCCCCATGTATTGAAATTGGCAGAACGGTTTCGGTGATATTCTCTGAACCACCATACGTATACATACGGATAGATCAAAGGATTATTAAATAGATGTGCTACTCAAGTTACATGTCAGGGCATCAGCCACTGGGTCACGAGCGTTAGTGTTTGAAATGGAATCCCTTCCTGAATACCGTGTGCCGTTCTACAGATTGGACACTATGCAAGATTTGTTCCCTCTACTTGCAAATACTATAGGTTCTCTCTCTCTCTCGCATTTCCACTGAAGCTATGCCAATGAAGACTTGGCTTGTGACTAATCGTATGAATGCTCGAATCAAATTAACATGTTGGCCATTCTCAGTCTACTTATGGATGGATGGATTGATTCCTCCCTGATGCCTTGTCGGTCATGGGGGTTTTAGCCGTGTATCACCACGCTGGCCAGAGCAAGTTTGTGAAAGGAAGTGCCCAGGACCGGATCAGATGTCACTCACTATTGATTTGAGCTGTGGCAAGGAATTGAACTGCGGTACTCTAACTACTACGGCACTGTTCCCCCCGTAAGTGATCATAACCATTCATTATTAATGTCACAGATCAACTTTGACATCTAGTTAGTTATTCTGTTAATTTCTATTCAGCCATTGTGGCAATGCTTTGAATTAATATCTGAATGAGCAGGAGTTTGTATGAACTCCTCCTGTTCTGCAGAGTGAGAGTGAGTGGAGTTTGTATAACCTCCTCCTGTTCTGCAGAGTGAGAGTGAGTGGAGTTTGTATGATCTCCTCCTGTTCTGCAGAGTGAGAGTGAGTGGAGTTTGTATGATCTCCTGCTGTTCTGCAGAGTGAGAGTGAGTGGAGTTTCTATGACCTGCTGTTCTGCAGAGTGAGAGTGAGTGGAGTTTGTATGATCTGCTGCTGTTCTGCAGAGTGAGAGTGAGTGAGTGGAGTTTGTATGATCTCCTGCTGTTCTGCAGAGTGAGTGGAGTTTGTATGACCTCCTCCTGTTCTGCAGAGTGAGAGTGAGTGGAGTTTGTATGATCTGCTGCTGTTCTGCAGAGTGAGAGTGAGTGGAGTTTGTATGATCTGCGGCTGTTCTGCAGAGTGAGAGTGAGTGGAGTTTGTATGACCTCCTCCTGTTCTGCAGAGTGAGAGTGAGTGAGTGGAGTTTGTATGATCTCCTCCTGTTCTGCAGAGTGAGAGTGAGTGGAGTTTGTATGATCTGCTGCTGTTCTGCAGAGTGAGAGTGAGTGGAGTTTGTATGATCTCCTGCTGTTCTGCAGAGTGAGAGTGAGTGGAGTTTGTATGATCTGCTGCTGTTCTGCAGAGTGAGAGTGAGTGGAGTTTGTATGACCTCCTCCTGTTCTGCAGAGTGAGAGTGAGTGAGTGGAGTTTGTATGATCTCCTGCTGTTCTGCAGAGTGAGTGGAGTTTGTATGGCCTCCTCCTGCTCTGAAGAGTGAGAGTGAGTGAGTGGAGTTTGTATGATATGCTGCTGTTCTGCAGAGTGAGAGTGAGTGGAGTTTGTATGACCTCCTCGTGTTCTGCAGAGTGAGAGTGAGTGAGTGGAGTTTGTATGATCTCCTGCTGTTCTGCAGAGTGAGTGGAGTTTGTATGACCTCCTCCTGTTCTGCAGAGTGAGAGTGAGTGGAGTTTGTATGACCTCCTCCTGTTCTGCAGAGTGAGAATGAGTGAGTGGAGTTTGTATGATCTCCTGCTGTTCTGCAGATTGAGAGTGAGTTGAGTTTGTATGATCTGCTGCTGTTCTGCAGAGTGATAGTGAGTGGAGTTTGTATGATCTCCTGCTGTTCTGCAGAGTGAGAGTGAGTGGAGTTTGTATGACCTCCTCCTGTTCTGCAGAGTGAGAGTGAGTGGAGTTTGTATGATCTGCTGCTGTTCTGCAGAGTGAGAGTGAGTGGAGTTTGTATGATCTCCTGCTGTTCTGCAGAGTGAGAGTGAGTGGAGTTTGTATGATCTGCTGCTGTTCTGCAGAGTGAGAGTGAGTGGAGTTTGTATGACCTCCTCCTGTTCTGCAGAGTGAGAGTGAGTGAGTGGAGTTTGTATGATCTCCTGCTGTTCTGCAGAGTGAGTGGAGTTTGTATGACCTCCTCCTGTTCTGCAGAGTGAGAGTGAGTGGAGTTTGTATGATCTGCTGCTGTTCTGCAGAGTGAGAGTGAGTGGAGTTTGTATGACCTCCTCCTGTTCTGCAGAGTGAGAATGAGTGAGTGGAGTTTGTATGATCTCCTGCTGTTCTGCAGATTGAGAGTGAGTTGAGTTTGTATGATCTGCTGCTGTTCTGCAGAGTGATAGTGAGTGGAGTTTGTATGATCTCCTGCTGTTCTGCAGAGTGATAGTGAGTGGAGTTTGTATGACCTCCTGTTGTTCTGCAGAGTGAGTGTGAGTGGAGTTTGTATGACCTCCTGTTCTGCAGAGTGATTGTGGCGTTTGTAGATTATCTCCCCCAGTTCTGCATCTGTTTCCTCTAGATTTTCCATCATTCCTCCTCCCGCAGTTAAACACAAACACAAGTGCAAACTGGAATTGATTGAATAAATATCCCAGTGGCTAAAAAAAAGTACCGGACGATTACTCATTCGGGATTACACGCAGCAGCAGCGGCAGCAACAGCAAAATCGCTCTCCCTACCGCGGACAACTTTGGCAGGAAAAGTCTTGAGACACGTGAGTGAGGCTTTGAAGTCAACACCTCGATATGCGTACGTTCGATATCTCGAACTTTGGATTTGTGACCATTGCTTTAAGCAGAGGAAGGACCTAACAGAGAATGGGTTGACGACAGCGGAAGAGATTGGGTGTCAGTGTGATGTGGTGCACTACTTGAGCGTAATACAAAGCAGAGAGAGAGAAAAGTGGAAATGACAAATGATGGAATGTGCAGTGGACACCTAACGGGGCCACGTGTCCATGAATCGTGGTGATGATGATGATATAATTACTTTAAACGAAAGGCTAAATATAAAGTATGATCAAGTATAAAATACAATATAAGTGTACGACGCTACAGGAAGGCATAATACAGAGTGGTTTTTGGGGGGTTAGATCGTGTAAATATACATGTGTCGTTAAACCCACTGACCACCCGACACAGCCAATTACTAAGGTTTGTCACGTAAACAAACTTTACATAAACCGTATTAACTTCACATCTCTATTTACGCGATCTACCACCCCCCCCACTCACCCAAAAAAAATAACCCTGTACTATGCATTATATTGGTCGCGTCAGCCTGCTTGTTAAGCCGAGGTTTTGCAGTCCATGAAGGAGTCGTGGTAGCTGTGTTCTGATTTAGATCTGGAGCGATGGGATAGCTTCGTGGGTAGACGCTGCTGGGTTGAGATGCCGGCAGTGGCTCAGGGAGGCCTTCATCCAGCAGTGGATTGGTGCGAAAGAATCCTAAATACATGGCTGATGATATTATTGACCCCATGCACAACACCGCAGGTGTTCTCTCTCAAGCGAGAATGTTCACAGCTGCCAGTGAGTTGAAGGATTTCGAATTTTTAATCCGACTTGGGGGGGTTGGCTCAACCCATCATCCTCTGCCTCCAGCGGAGGTGGGGGGAGGGTCGATAAATTGGGTACCACTTTGTTTTGGAAGTCAACAGCGATTTGCCTTCACAAAAATGAACTGAAATAAAATATAATTATATGAGCAGTCTCCAACCCTTATACATCGCTCTCTGGGCTATGTGCAGTGTAGGAGGGCCATTGTCCGAAACGTCGCCTTATACAGGGACTCCTCTGCTTACGAACGTTCGACTTTCAGAGATTTGAAAAACCTGTCCGTATGTCATGTAGATGCTACATGAAGAACCAGTGGCATCTACATCTACAGAACGTGAAGAACCAGTGGCATCTACATCTGCAGAACGCGAAGAACCAGTGGCATCTACATCTACAGAACTTAAATAACTAGTGGCATCTACATCTACAGAATGTGAAGAACCAGTGGCATCTACATCTGCAAAACTTAAATAACCAGTGGCATCTACATCTACAGAACGTGAAGAACCAGTGGCATCTACATCTGTAGAACGTGAAGAACCAGTGGCATCTACATCTGCAGAACTTAAATAACTAGTGGCATCTACATCTGCAGAACGTGAAGAACCAGTAGCATCTACATCTGTAGAACGTGAAGAACCAGTGGCATCTACATCTGCAGAACGTGAAGAACCAGTGGCATCTACATCTACAAAACTTAAATAACTAGTGGCATCTACATCTGCAGAACGTGAAGAACCAGTAGCATCTACATCTGCAGAACGTGAAGAACCAGTGGCATCTACATCTACAGAACGTGAAGAACCAGTGGCATCTACAGCTGCAGAACGTGAAGAACCAGTGGCATCTACATCTGTAGAACGTGAAGAACCAGTGGCATCTACACCTGCAGAACGTGAAGAACCAGTGACATCTATATCTGCAGAACTTGAAGAACCAGTGGCATCTACATCTACAGAACGTGAAGAACCAGTGGCATCTACATCTACAGAACGTGAAGAACCAGTGGCATCTACATCTACAGAACGTGAAGAACCAGTAGCATCTACATCTGCAGAACGTGAAGAACCAGTGGCATCTACATCTGCAGAATTTAAAGAACCAGTGGCATCTACATCTACAGAACTTGAAGAACCAGTGGCATCTACATCTGCAGAACATGAAGAACCAGTGGCATCTACATCTGCAGAATTTAAAGAACCAGTGGCATCTACATCTACAGAACTTGAAGAACCAGTGGCATCTACATCTGCAGAACATGAAGAACCAGTGGCATCTACATCTACAGAACTTAAAGAACCAGTGGCATCTACATCTACAGAACTTAAAGAACCAGTGGCATCTACATCTGCAGAACTTAAAGAACCAGTGGCATCTACATCTGCAGAACTTAAAGAACCAGTGGCATCTACATCTGCAGGAGATTATACAACTTTTAAAGCGCATTCCCCGTGTTTAGTGTACACGCCGTACAACACGTTTGGAGTAAAGTTACGAACAGAGACCTCTGGAACGAAACTCGTTCGTAAGTCGAGGAGTCCTCGTTGTATATAAAAAGTCACTGCCAAAGCACAATCACCAAATTCTAAGTTCTCTCTCCCTGTGTGGACGTGGGAGGGGTGCGGGTTCCACCGACCACTGCTCCACCCTCTATGCTCCACGCTCATCCCCGTCCAGAGGAATGTGGAATTTCCACCGCCGTGCAAGCACGTGGCTCTTGACGTCTTACGGCCTCTGTGGCCGCCATGTTGGGTAAGTAGGTACCGCTGTTTTGGACGAGCGTTTGCAGCCATGTTGGGTGAGTAGTTTCAGCCATCTTGGGTGAGTAATTTGCCGCCATTATTGGGGGAGGAATTTTTTGCCTTGAGGGCCGTTTTCACAGTAGCAGTCAAAGTAATCGACTCAGCAAAGGCCCTGTGAATCGATTCCAGAGACGAACCATAGCATCAGATTAAAATTTACGATTCCCAATTTTGTATGGCAGTAATCGAAGAATCGATTACTGTTTGTATTTTGCAGGCGAGGTAACAAAAGCGACCCGCGCAAAAACTCCTCCTCGACACGATTGTTCCCTACATAGTACAGCGTAATTAATTAACACAATTAATGAACACTTTACCTCATGATTATCGTATTTTAGCTTAAGTCGAGTTTTTTTAAAATTTTGTTTTGTTGTTGTTGTTCACTGGTGGTGGGGTGGGGATTGCTCAATATTGGTGACGACCTCGAGCAGAGAGACGGGGTCAGGGTCAGCGTGACCTGGCTGAAGGGAGGGGTACGTGAGGGATACATGAGGGGGATACGTGAGGGATACGTGAGGGGATACGTGAGAGGGATACGTGAGGGGGATACGTGAGGGGATACGTGAGGGGATACGTGAGGGGATACGTGGGGGGATACGCGAGGGGGATACGTGAGGGGATACGTGAGGGGATACGTGAGAGGGATACGTGAGGGGGATACGTGAGGGGATACGTGAGGGGATACATGAGAGGGATACGTGAGAGGGATACGTGAGGGGATACATGAGGGGGAAACGTGAGGGGATACGTGAGGGGGATACGTGAGGGATACGTGAGGGGATACGTGAGAGGGATACGTGAGGGGATATGTGAGGGATACGTGAGGGGATACATGAAGGGGATACGTGAGGGGATACGTGAGGGATACGTGAGGGGATACGTGAGGGGGATACGTGGGGGGATACGTGAGGGATACGTGAGGGGGATACGTGAGGGATACGTGAGGGGATACGTGAGGGGATACGTGGGGGATACGTGAGGGGATACGTGAGGGATACGTGAGGGGATACGTGAGGGGATACGTGGGGGGATACGTGGGGGGGATACGTGAGGGGGATACGTGAGGGGATACGTGAGGGGGATACGTGAGGGATACGTGAGGGGATACGTGAGGGGATACGTGGGGGGGATACGTGAGGGGGATACGTGAGGGGATACGTGAGGGGGATACGTGAGGGGATACGTGAGGGGATACGTGAGGGGATACGCGAGGGGATACGTGAGGACGTGTGACCAACAGCACAAAGGCGGTGAGGAGGAGGAGGGCGATGTTGGTGATGTCGTGTAAAATGATGAGTGATGTGGAAGATGATCACAACGCGTGGTGGTGATGGTGTAAGACGGCGCTGCGGGTGTAGATGTTGGTGTTGGTGAGTGACGGTGAAGTGGAGGTGGTGATGGTGTGGAGGTGATTGTGATGTGTGTGTGATAGTTTGAGTGTTGTTCGTGTGTGTGGAGGGGTGATGGTGTGGAGGTGATTGTGATGTGTGGGTGTGATAGTTTGAGTGTTGTTCGTGTGTGTGGAGGGTGGGGGGTGATGGTGTGGAGGTGATTGTGATGTGTGGGTGTGATAGTTTGAGTGTTGTTCGTGTGTGTGGAGGGTGGGGAGGGTGATGCAGCGTAAGGGGTGTGAGAGAGTGTGATAATGGGGGGATTGATGTGAGTGATAATGTGATGGTTGTGGTGTAATGGTGTACATGACGATGATATGGAAATGATGATGTGGTGGTGTAAGTGTTGCGAGGGATGGTGGGAGTCATGGTTCGAGTGATAGTGGAGTAGGTGACGGGAGTGATTGTGTAAGACTTGATGTTGTGAGCAGTGCCGTGATGATGTGAATGGTGATGGGAGAAATGCTGCGAATATTGGTAGTGAGTGATGTTGGAAGGGGCACTGCGGAGGTGAGATGTTAACTACCTCGCCAGGTGTACAGAAAGTCGTGGGTTAGATCCCGACCCTGACGACGCCTGCTGTGTATTTGGAGTTTGCGGTGTCTCTCTCTGTGTGGTGAGATGTTAACTACCTCGCTAGGTGTACAGGAAGGCGTGGGTTCGATCCCGTCCCTGACGACGCCTGCTGTGTATTTGGAGTTTGCGGTGTCTCTCTCTCTCCCCGTGGTCGCGTAGATTTTTCTCCGGCTCCGGCTTTCCCTCCACATTTATATAATCAACGTGCGTTTAGAGTATTTGGCTGCTATACATTTCCACGTGAATGAGCCACTTTGTTGAGCTATAATTTGTGGCCAGGTCGCTTCTGAAAAAGAGCTTTACAGCTCGGTGGGATTTACCTTGTTAAATAAATACTGTATAGTAATTTACCGTCTATTGGAACCCCACTTCTCTGCTTTCTCTATGTGCTGTGAAGAAGGGCCATTGCCTGAAACGTCACCAGTAAATATACCCTTTCTTTTTAAGGTAACAGTCCTCTTGACGAATATGTTGAATTTTATTCGTGACACCACTGCCAATGCAGCAGCGTCGCCGCCACATACATTTTAGACCGATATCATTAGACTTGGCTCACCGTCTCCGCTGTGTGCAGGAATGCTCCAAGAGGAAGCGGGCCGGGGTGAGTGTGGGGGTGAGGAGCGGACGCAGGCCCTGCTGGTGAGCGACTGCCTGCCGTGCGGAGGGTGTCCGTCGGCGGGTGAGCGCGTGCTCATGGCTCAGCGGAATCCCAAGCAGCTGATGGACGTGCTGCACCCGCCAGAGGTGACGATGCTCTGGGGGAAACCACGACTACATTCGCACAACTGTAAACACACACTCGGTCACCTGCGCAGCTACGAACACTGCAACAGCAGCAGCCGCCGTTCGCCACTAAGCGGCGGCGATGTCACCACTGCGTCCTGCGCCAGGCCGGGTGCACGTTGAGGACGCGTGAAGTGTCGAAGGCTCGCTGACGGGAGCTCACGGAACAGACCCAGGTGGTACCGTGGGTTGACTGACTGAGGCGATTGGTAGATGCACCACCAGCTGCGTGCCGCCTACCGTACCCAAACTCGCTGCATTTTAGCCGCCCCTCTCGCTCCGCTCGTCGTTCCCGCTCGTCGTTGTGAGCGTCGCTCCTCCGCCCTCCGTTGTTGTTGGAGGGCGACCGCCTCCAACCGCCCGGCTACAAATACATCCGCGTGTGTACGTACGGTGACGTGCGCAAAGACAAATACCCCACCCGTGGCGTTGACGGGCCTTTGGGGCGAGCGCCGTGAAGACCGGCACAGCGCGCGAGGCAAACGTTTACCACGCACCGCACCGGGGCGCTCGTTCTAAGAGTCGGCCGAGGGGAGGCCCGGGACCGGTTCGCGTCTGTCGTCACCGAGGTTGGCCGCAAGCGAGAATCGAATCGATCCCGGGTCGTCGACGCGGTGCGTGAACCGCCGCGCTGCCGCTCGCCACTACGCCGACCCGCACGCGCCCCAAACGCGACCGCCGCCTACGCCGCCGCCCCGTGGACTCGCGAGCGCCGAAGGCCTCGTCGGCCGAGTGGCTGGCGTGGCTGGCGGCGCTGCGTGGACGCGGCGGAGAAGGCACGCAGACTCACGGAGCTTCCTGCACGGCCTGGGTGAGGGGCCCTCGATCGCAACTCGCACGGTCACACCCCCTCACTCACTCACACTCACACCTCCTCACTCACTCACACTCACTCACTCACACCTCCTCACTCACTCACTCACACTCACTCACTCACTCACACCTCCTCACTCACACTCACTCACACTCACACCCCCTCACTCACACCCCCTCACTCACTCACACTCACATCTCCTCACTCACACTCACTCACACCTCCTCACTCACACACTCACACCTCCTCACTCACTCACTCACACCCCCTCACTCACTCACTCACACACTCACACCCCCTCACTCACACACTCACACCTCCTCACTCACACCCCCTCACTCACACCTCCTCACTCACTCACTCACACTCACACCTCCTCACTCACTCACACCTCCTCACTCACTCACACCTCCTCACTCACACCCCCTCACTCACACCTCCTCACTCACTCACACTCACACCTCCTCACTCACACACTCACACCTCCTCACACACTCACTCACACACACTCACTCACACACACACACTCATACACTCACACTCACACACACACTCACTCACTCACACTCACACCTCCTCACTCACTCACACCTCCTCACTCACACCCCCTCACTCACACCTCCTCACACACTCACACCTCCTCACTCACTCACACCCCCTCACTCACACCCCCTCACTCACACCTTCTCACTCACACCTCCTCACTCACTCACACCTTCTCACTCACACCTCCTCATTCACACCTCCTCACTCACACCTCCTCACTCACACCCCCTCACTCACACTCCCTCACTCACATCCCCTCACACTATCTCACTCACACCTCCTCACTCACACTCCCTCACTCACATCCCCTCACACTCCCTCACTCACACCTCCTCACTCACACTCCCTCACTCACATCCCCTCACACTCCCTCACTCACACCCCCTCACTCACACTCCCTCACTCACATCCCCTCACACTCCCTCACTCACACCCCCTCACTCACACTCCCTCACTCACATCCCCTCACACTCCCTCACTCACACCTCCTCACTCACACTCCCTCACTCACATCCCCTCACACTCCCTCACTCACACCTCCTCACTCACACTCCCTCACTCACACCTCCTCACTCACACCCCTTCACTCACACCTCCTCACTCACACCTCCTCACTCACACCCCCTCACTCACACCTCCTCACTCACACCCTCACTCACACCTCCTCACTCACACTGGCTCACTCACACCTCCTCCTCCAAAGACGGCGAGTTGAGTTGATGCCAAAGAGCTCCATTTTGGTCTCATCTGATCACAACACTTTCACCCAGTTGTCCTCTGAATCATTCAGATGTTCATTGGCAAACTTCAGACGGTCATGTATATGTGCTTCTTGAGCAGGGGGACCTTGCGGGCGCTGCAGGATTTCAGTCCTTCACGGCGTAATGTGTTACCAATTGTTTTCTTGGTGACTATGATCCCAGCTGCCTTGAGATCATTGACAAGATCCTCCCGTGTAGTTCTGGGCTGATTCCTCACCGTTCTTATGATCATTGAAACTCCACGAGGTGAGAACTTGCATGGAGCCCCAGGTCGAGGGAGTTTGACAGTTCTTTTGTGTTTTTCCATTTGCGAATAATCTCACCAACTGTTGTCACCTTCTCACCAAGCTGCTTGGCAATGGTCTTGTAGCCCATTCCAGCCTTGTGTAGGTCTACAATCTTGTCCCTGACATCCTTGGAGAGCTCTTTGGTCTTGGCCATGGTGGAGAGTTTGGAATCTGATTGATTGATTGCTTCTGTGGACAGGTGTCTTTTATACAGGTAACAAGCTGAGATTAGGAGCACTTCTTTTAAGAGTGTGCTCCTAATCTCAGCTCGTTACCTGTATAAAAGACACCTGGGAGCCAGAAATCTTTCTAATTGAGAGGGGTCAAATACTTATTTCCTTCATTAAAATGCAAATCAATTTATAACATTTTTGACATGCGTTTTTATGGATTTTTTGGTGTTATTCTGTCTCTCACTGTTCAAATTAACCTACCATTGCAATTATAGACTGATCATTTTTTTGTCAGTGGGCAAACGTACAAAATCAGCAGGGGATCAAATACTTTTTTCCCTCACTGTAAGTGGATGAGTGGGTGGGTGAGCAGGTGGGTGAGTGGTGGGTGAGTGGGTGGGTGAGTTAGTGGGTGAGCGGGTGGGCGAGTGAGTAGTTGAGTGGGTGTGCGGGTGTGTGAGTGAGTGGGTGAGCGGGTGGGTGAGCGGGTGGGCGAGTGAGTAGTTGAGTGGGTGAGCGAGTGGGTGAGCGGGTGGGTGAGTGGGTAAGTGAGTGAGCCTCACCTGCAGCATGGGTGGACAGCAGCTCGGCCGTCACCAGCAAGTGAGTGAAGTGGAAGAGGGACGACGTGAACTCCTCCTCCTCCGCAGCTGCCCACCGTGCACACGAGGCCACCGCGGGGTTCACCGCGGGGTTCACCGCGGGGTTCACCGCGGGGTTCACCGCGTTCTACTAAAGCAAACTAAAACTGCCTTTTATTTGACCAGGCAAGGCCCCGGTGAGTTGCTGTGCAGCGCTGTTTTAGAAGCGACCCGGCCACCGCAAATGACAGCCCCACGAAGTGGGCCGCTGTCGTCGCCGCGTCAAGAAGCGTGAACAACAATAATGTTGCATCGGAGGGGATGGTGCTCGTAACGTTACAAAAAAGGGCAGAATGAAAGTTCTCGATTTGAAGCTTTCGTGACTGCAAGGATCCACGCTCTTTGGTTCTATTCGGTAAAGTCACGTAGGTAAAAAAATTTAAACAAAAATCACGACGTTTCAGGCCACAACACAAGCGGCCTTCATCAGGTGACAGTCTGGTCCCTTCAGCTGATGAAGGCCGCTTGTGTTGTGGCCGAAACGTCGTGATTTTTGTTTTAATTTTTTACCTACGTGACTTTACCGAATAGAACCAAAGAGTACAGAATGAAAGTGTTAATCTTTTTTAAAAAAATACATTTTTTGGAAGTGTTGCATTCACAAATTTGGCTCAAAATTTTTTTTGTTATTCATGGCAACCCATTTTTCTAACCATCCATCCGTTTGGCGTTAAAAACCATTTAACGCTACTGCTACCTCACACCTCCAATGTGCACGGTTGGTTACGTACAATGCGAAATACGTTCAACATACACACATACCCTCTTGTGTCCATCTAATTCATTGACTGAAGTGTAAGTGTGATTATAAATGCATTCTTTGTTAAGTAAAAATAAACACAATTTTAATAATTTTAATCAGAATGTCTTACTGACTGGCAATCATTACATACTTTATTAAAATCGATTTTTTTTAATTTGTTCATTCATGCACCATTATGATTTTGTTGAGATCTCTGCTCCACATCTTAAACCACACATTTCTAACTTAATCCCCTTGTACTGCCGGTGTGCACAGAGGAGTGGAGGGATGGGGGGATTAAAATAACGTGCCCATTATTTCATCTGCTCCACCGCCGGGGGCAGCGGTGGTGGTGGTGCCCGGCACCAGCTGCAGCTGCAGGGTGACAGCCGCTCACTCAGCCGGCCACTCACTCAACCAGCCACTCACCCAGCCACTCACCCAGCCGCTCACCCAGCCACTCACCCTGCCACTCACCCAGCCACTCACCTACCCACTCACCCAGCCAGCCACTCACCCAGCCACTCACCCAGCCACTCACCCAGCCAGCCACTCATCCAGCCACTCACCCACCCACTTACCCACTCACCCACCCACCTACTCACCCACTCATCCACCCACCCACTCACCCACCAACTCACCCACCCACTCACCCACCAACCCACTCACCCACCAACCCACCCACCTACTCACCCACCCACTCACCCACCCACTCACCCACCCACCCACTCACTCACCAACCCACTCACCCACCCAACTACTCACCCACCCACTCACCCACCCACCCACTCACTCACCCACCAAACCACTCACCCACCCACCTACTCACCCACTCATGGGTGAGTGGGTGGGTGGGTGGGTGAGTGGGTGGCTGCGTGGGTGAGTGAGTGAGGCGTGGATGGGTGGGTGGTTTGGTGAGCGGGTGGGTGGGTGGGTGAGTGAGTGGGTGGGTGAGTGAGTGGGTAGGGAGTGAGTAGGTGGGTGGGTGGGTGAGTGAGTGGGTGTGTGAGTGAGTGAGTTGGTGGGTGGGTGAGTGAGTGGGTGGTGGTGATGCTGCCGCTGACGATGGTGACAATAATGATGTTGATTATGAGTTTCTCACACCATCAGCTTCAGCAGAATCATCAGCATCATCATCAGAATCATCAGCATCATCAGCATCATCATCAGCTTCATCATCAGCATCATCATCGGCTTCAGCAGAATCATCATCATCAGCATTATCGGCATCTTCATCGTCATCATCGTCATCACCGTCACTGCGGTGGTGGTGGTGGTGGTGACGGTGTTTGTGAGCTGACTGTCACCATGGTGACGGTGGTGGTGGTGACGGTGATGGTGAGCTGACTGTCACCATGGTGACGGTGGTGGTGACTGTCACCATGGTGACGGTGATGGTGAGCTGTCTGTCACCATGGTGACGGTGGTGGTGGTGACGGTGATGGTAAGCTGACTGTCACCATGGTGATGGTGGTGACGGTGGTGGTGGTGAGCTGACTGTCACCATGGTGACGGTGGTAGTGAGCTGACTGTCACCATGCTGATGGTGAGCTGACGGTGATGGTGAGCTGACTGTCACCATGGTGATGGTGAGCTGACGGTGATGGTGAGCTGACTGTCACCATGGTGGTGGTGAGCTGACTGTCACCATGGTGACGGTGGTGGTGAGCTGACTGTCACCATGGTGGTGGTGAGCTCACCATCACCATGGTGACGGTGGTGGTGAGCTGCTGATCGTCTTCATGCCTTCAATGTCTCCCCCAGCTCCTCCACGACTTCCACCCCAAGAAGAAGCAGAAGACCAAAGGCGTCTACAAGGTGAGTGGCTGGTGAGCGAGCCGCTGGTTAGCAGGTGAGCGGGTGGGTGAATGGGTGGGTGGGTGAGAGGGGTGAGCGGGTGGGTGAGTGGGCAGGCGGGCGAGGAGGTGGGTAGATGAGCGGGCGAGCGAGCCGCGGGTGAGCGGGTGAGGAGGCGAGTGAGCGGGTGAGCAGGTGAGCTAAGTGGGTCTCATGGTGATGGTGGTGGTGGTGATGATGATGGCGGCGATGATGATGGCTGCAGTGGGTCTCATGGTGGTGGTGGTGGTGGTGATGGTGGTGGCGGCGATGATGATGGCTGTAGTGGGTCTCATGGTGGTGGTGATGATGATCATTTCACTGCTTCCCTCCCTCCCCTCCCTCCCCGCGTAGACGAAGAGCAGGCAGCCGCTGTGCACCAGCCAGATCTTCGCGCAGGACGAGCACACGACTCAGACGGAGCTCTTCTCTGCCAAGTTTGAGCTGGCGCAGAGCAGCGCTGCCAAGCGCAGGATGTCACTCAAACCCGTGTGGGTGCCCGCACGCTCACCCACCCACTCACTCGCTCACCCACTCACTCACTCACCCACTCACTCACCCGCCCACTCACTCACTCACCCACTCACTCACTCAATCACCCACTCACTCACCCGCCCACCCACTCACTCACTCACCCACCCACCCACCCACTCACTCACCGACTCACTCACCCACTCACTCACCCACTCACCCACTCACTCACCCACTCAACCACCCACTCACTCACTCACCCACCCACCCACTCACCCACTCACTCACCCACTCACTCACTCACTCACCCACCCACCCACCCACTCACTCACCTACTCACTCACCCACTCACTCACCCACTCACCCACTCACTCACCCACCCACCCACTCAACCACCCACTCACTCACTCACCCACCCACCCACTCACCCACTCACTCACCCACTCACTCGCCCACTCACCCACAAACTCACCCACCCACTCATCCACTCACTCACCCGCCCACCCTGACGTCGCGTGTGCGTGCGTGCGTGTGTGTGCGTATGTCTACGTGCGTGTGTGTGAGTGTGTGTCTGCGTGTGTGTGTGTGTCTGCGTGCGTGCGTGTGTCTGTGCATGTGTGTGTCTGCGTGCGTGTGTGTGTCTGTGCATGTGTGTGCGTGTGTGTGTCTGCGTGCGTGTGTCTGTGCATGTGTGTGTGTCTGCGTGCGTATGCGTGCATGTGTGTGTCTGCGTGCGTATGCGTGCATGTGTGTGTCTGTGCATGTGTGTGCGTGTGTGTGTCTGTGCATGTGTGTGCGTCTGCGTGCGTGCGTGTGTGTGTTTGTGCATGTGTGTGTGTCTGCGTGCGTGTGTGTGTGTGTCTGCGTGCGTGTGTGTGTGTCTGCGTGTGTGTGTGTGTGTCTGCGTGCGTGTGTGTGACTGTGTGTGTGTGCTGCGCTCTTTTCAGGTTGGGGACAAATCTCTTCCAGAAGAATCCCAAGCACGTGTCGGTGCTGTCGGAGAGGTGAGCACCTCGCACCGCTGATGGTGATGATGGTGATGATGGTGATGGTGTTGATGGTGTTGATGATGGTGTTGATGGTGTTGTTGATGATGATGATGGTGTTGTTTATGGTGTTGATGGTGTTGATGGTGGTGTTGATGTTGTTGATGTTATTGATGGTGTTGTTGATGTTGATGTTATTGATGGTGTTGTTGATGTTGTTGATGTTGTTGCAGCAGTATCAGCTACGAGAAGCCGCTGTCACCTGTCCAGGTGGCAGCGCTCAGGGCGGAGAGAATCGCTAAGGAGAAGAAGGTGAGAGGGGGGGTGGGGGGGAGAGTGGGGGGAGAGTGGGGGGGGGGAGTGGAGGGAGAGTGGGGGGAGAGTGGGGCGAGGGTGGGTGACTGAGTGCGTGGGTGAGTGGTGGGTGGATGGGTGAACATGCAAACACACATGACTCTGATAATAACAATATGATGCATTGTCTTCAATAACAATGTAACTATAGCGATATGATGCATTGTCTTTAATAACAATGTAACCGTAAAAATAGTATGCATTGTCTTCAATAACAATGTAACTATAACACTAGGATGCATTGTCTTTAATAACAATGTAACTGTAACAATATGATGCATTGTCTTTAATAACAATGTAACCGTAAAAAGAGTATGCATTGTCTTCAACAACACTAACTATAACAATAGGATACATTGTCTTTAATAACAATGTAACTGTAACAATAGGATGCATTGTCTTCAATAACAATGTAACTATATCTTCTTTGGTTCTTTCGGTAAAGTCACGTAGAATGATAATAAAATAATAAATTGATAAATTGTAACTATAACAATATGATACATTGTCTTTAATAACAATGTAACCATAACAATAGGATACATTGTCTTTGATAACAACGAAACTATAACAATGTGATGCATTGTCTTCAATAACAATGTAACTATAACGATATGATGCATTGTCTTTAATACCAATGTAACCGTAAAAATAGGATGCATTGTCTTTAATAACAATGAACTATAACAATATGATACATTGTCTTTAATAACAATGTAACTATAACAATATGATACATTGTCTTTGATAACAATGTAACCATAAAAACAGGATGCATTGCCTTTAATAACAATGTAACTATATCTTCTTTGGTTCATTCGGTAAAGTCACGTAGAATGAGAATAAAATAATAAATTGATAAATTGTAACTATAACAATATGTTTACATTGTCTTCAATAACAATGTAACCATAACAATATGATACATTGTCTTTAATAACAATGTAACCATAACAATATGATACATTGTCTTTAATAACAATGTAACCATAACAATAGGATGCATTGTCTTTGATAACAATGTAGTTATAACAACAGGATGCATTGTCTTTAATAACAATGTAACTATAACAATATGATGCATTGTCTTTAATAACAATATAACTATAACAATATGATGCATTGTCTTTAATAACAATGTAACTATAACAACGGGATGCATTGTCTTTAATAACAATGTAGCTTTGATTTAAAGCTTTCGTGACTGCAGTAATTCATATTCTTAGTTTTTTCGGTAAAGTCACGTTGAAGAGAAAAAACAAAACAACAAAATATATATAAAACAATAAAAAATTCTCACGACGTTTCGACCATAACTCAAACGGTTCTTTGTAAGCCATCTGGCTTCCATGAGAGATTCGTTCATGAGGCTATCCACATATACAAACACAGAGACAATTTCAACCGAGAAGATGGATTCTATCTTAGCAATCATTGGAAAGATTTGATAAATCATTTCAGTTCTTGATTGATTGTTCACGCTTACAGTGGCTTTCAGACAGCATACATAAAAACAAATTTCGTCTCCCCCCTCCTCTTTTCAAAAAATAGATGGACTAGTCCTGGCAAACAGCCAATCGTTGCGCGTGACGCAAACGTTATTTTTATATAAATAAATAAATATGCCTTTTCAAAATAAATTTATGCAAACCGACACACCTGATGATGACCGTTTGAGTTATGGTCGAAACGTCGTGAGAATTTTTTATTGTTTTATATATATTTTGTTGTTTTGTTTTTTCTCTTCAACGTGACTTTACCGAAAAAACTAAGAATATAACAATGTAGCTATGACAATATGATACATTGTCTTTAATAACAATGTAACTATAACAACAGGATGCATTGTCTTTAATAACAATGTAACTATGACAATATGATACATTGTTTTTAATAACAATGTAACTATAACAATAGGATGCATTGTCTTTAATAACAATGTAACCATAACAACAGGATGCATTGTCTTTAATAACAATGTAACCATAACAACAGGATGTATTGTCTTCAATAACAATGTAACTATAACAATAGGATGCATTGTCTTTAATAACAATGTAACCATAACAATAGGATGCATTGTCTTTAATAACAATGTAACCATAACAATAGGATGTATTGTCTTCAATAACAATGTAACTATAACAATATGATGCATTGTCTTTAATAACAATGTAACCATAACAATAGGATGCATTGTCTTTAATAACAATGTAACCATAACAATAGGACGCATTGCCTTTAATAACAATGTACCTATAACAATAGGACGTGGCGGCCGCGGGCCGTGTGGGGCCGCCGCCGCCGGATCTCACCGCCGACCAGCCGCAGTGGCTTGTCAACGAGGACTGGGCCCTGCTGCAGGTGACGCGGTGGGGGGTGAGGGTGGTGGGTGAGGTGGGGAGGGTTTAAGGGTTTACGTCACGGTTAAGGTTTAGGGGTTTAGGCCACCCACCCGCTCGACAACAACCACCGCTGCGGTGTTGTCGCTTGTTCCAAGTGGAGAGACCCAAGTGCTACTAAAGCATTTGCTGATGGCAACTTCTTCTTTGGTTCTTGCGGTAAAGTCACGTAGAATGAGAATAAAATAATAAATTTGGTAAAATAAAATAACACAATAAAATTCTCACGAAGTTTTATTTTATTTTATCAATTTATTATTTTATTTTCATTCTACGTGACTTTACCGAAAGAATCCTTGCAGTCACGAAAGCTTTAAATCGAAACATGGCAACTTCGCCAGCCAGCCCAGGCCTCCCCGCATGCTGGAGCTGGCTTCTCATTATTGCCGGGGACGTCGATTTTAATCCAGGCCACGTCTTTCCCTTGTGGCGGCTGCGGCATGAACGTCAATGCAAATTCCATCCAACACGACGGTTTGCAAAGCTTCGTAACGCAAACGCTGCGCTGCTTTAGCCCGCATCCCCAGCTCAAATTCCGGCCGGTTCTGCAAATCGTCCACTCCAACAACTCCACCTTGCACAACCACAACACGAAACGTCCACGACAAAAACGACCTTAAAATCCTTCGACCAAAACATCGACGGCATCAACGACAAATCTCTTGAACTCCGGCACCTTCCTACAAGAGAACTCCATTGACGTAGCCGCCATCGAAGAAACAAAATTAAAATCCACTTCTCGCGCGCCCCGACTTACAAAATGTCACTTTCCTCCGTAAGAGAGACCGACCAACAGCCGGTGGCGGTCTCCCTTTACCTCATCCACGACAGCATTCAATTTGAAGATATTAAAATCCCAATGCCTCATTGTGATATCACCGCAGAAGTCTTAAGCGTCCGTATCAAATCCCGTCTGGGCCCGCTCACCTTAATCAACGTCTACATCTCGGCGACGAGGTCTTGCCCTCGCAACTATGAGTTCAATATATATCGACTTTTACCAAACGACGACTCAATTGTTATTGGAGATTTCGACGCCCACAAAAAAAGGCCGCAGTCTTCCCCTCCCCGATGCACGTGGCGACCTCATGGCCGGTATCTTGAACGGCTCCCCCTATGGGGTACTCGATGAAAAGAATCAAACCAGAGTTCCGTCATCATCTTGCCCTTCAATAGCGTCAGGAAAACTCCTTTCATCAATCGACTGGCGAGTCTTTTTGAGGCCCTTGGAGCCGACCGCCCACCTATTGCGTTGACCCTCAATGCCGCCAAACATTCACAAACTCCTAAAAACCGTTCACTCGATGCTTTTGGTAAAGTCACATAGAAGAGAAATAATAAAATAATAAAAACAATAACATTCTCATGACGTTTCGATTGCTAAACAAACAAGCAATCATCATCAGCAGGTGTGAAATCCACAGCGAGAAGATTTGAAAAAAAATGGCGTTTTTTATGATGATTGCAAACGTCGTGAGAATTATTTTTTTAACGTATTTTTATTATTTTATTGTTTCCCTTCTACGTGGTGGTGACTTTACCGAGAGAACCAAGAATATGAATCCCTGCAGTCACGGAAGCTTTAAATCTACATTTAAATCCTAAAAACCGCTTGTATCACAACTTTAAAAAAGGAAACTGGCCACTTTTCACTTATGATTCAGAATAATTATTCACCGACAACATCAACCATAGCCACACATCCGCACATAACTCTGAAAATAATTTCAGAAACATCATCGCGACTACCACCAAGCACACCATCGCTGGGGGGTTGCTGCAAGCAACACCTTCCCTGCCTCCCTAAACAAGCCTCAACGCTAATAAACCAACGGAACACCATTAGGACAAAAAATCCTACATCACCACAAATCCTCCCGGCCTTCAATATTGAAATCACAAAGCTAATCAATCAAGCCAAAACAGGGAACGCTGGCACGAGTTTGTCGAATCTTTTGACCACCGCCAAAACTCATCAAAACTTTGGAAGACCATCAAAGCCTTAGACGGACACTCCAAACCGCCAATTGCGCAACCACTTTCAACAACAAATCCGATCTTGAAAATACTGGTACCAGTCATCGGCAAGTCCACTCAGCTCCACGTCTTCCTGTACCACATCACTCCATCTCTTCTCTGGCCCGGGCCGCGCCCGTTTAGCCCCCTCTATCCGGCAGAACAAAAGCTGTTTAGGCATGCCGGACCACAGACACACACACACACACAAACTTACCCACTCACCCACCCACTCACCCATCCACTCACCCACCAACCCACTCACCTACCCAACTACTCACTCACCCACCCACCCACTCACCCACCCACTCACTCACCCACTCACCCACCCACTCACTCACCCACCCACCCACTCACCCACCAACCCACTCACCCACCCAACTACTCATCCACCAACCCACTCACTCACTCACCCACTCACCCACCCACTCACCCACCAACCCACTCACTCACCCACTCACCCACCCACCCACTCACCTACTCACTCATCCACTCACCCACCAACCCACTCACCCAACTACTCACCCACCCACTCACCCAACTACTCACCCACCCACCCACTCACTCACCCACTCACCCACCCACTCACCCACCCACTCACTCACTCACTCACCCACCCACCCACCCACTCACTCACCCACTCACCCACCCACCCACGCACTCACCCAACTACTCACCCACCCACCCACCAACCCCCCCCCCCTCCCTCCGTGTCTCCTCACCAGGCGATCCAGCAGCTGCTGGAGCTGCCGCTGAACCTGGCCCCGGTGTCCCCGGCGCACACCCCCAACTGGGAGCTGGTGAGCGATGTGGTGAACGTGGTGAGCCGCGTCTACCGCTCACCCAAGCACTGCCGCTCGCGCTACGAGGCCGTTGTGGTGCCACGCGAGGATGGCAAGGTGGGTGGGTGGGTAAGTGAGTGGGTGTGTGGGTGGCTAGTGGGGGGGTGGGTGGGTAAGTGGGTGGGTTGGTGGGTGGGTGAATGGGTGAGTGGGTAGGTTGGTGAGTGAGTGGGTGGGTTAGTGAGTGGGTGAGTGGGTGGCTGGGTGAGTGAGTGAGTGCATGGGTGAGTGGGTGGGTGGGTGAGTGGGTGGCTGCGTGGGTGAGTGAGTGAGGCGTGGATGGGTGGGTGGGTTGTTTGGTGAGTGGGTGGGTGAGTGAGTGGGTGGGTTAGTGAGTGGGTGAGTGGGTGGCTGGGTGGGGGGGTGGGTGGGTAAGTGGGTTGGTGGGTGGGTGAATGGGTGAATGGGTGAGTGGGTGGCTGGGTGAGTGAGTGGGTGAGCTGACTATCACCATGGTGACAGTGGTGGTGGTGACGGTGATGGTGAGCTGTCACCGTGGTGACGGTGATGGTGGTGACGAGCTGACTGTCACCGTGGTGACGGTGATGGTGAGCTGACTGTTACCATGGTGACGGTGGTGGTGAGCTGACTGTCACCATAGTGATGGTGAGCTGACGGTGATGGTGAGCGGACTGTCACCATGGTGACGGTGATGGTGAGCTGACTGTCACCATGGTGATGGTGATGGTGGTGACGGTGGTGGTGGTGAGCTGACTGTCACCATGGTGACGGTGGTGGTGAGCTGACTGTCACCATGGTGGTGGTGAGCTCACCATCACCATGGTGACGGTGGTGGTGAGCTGCTGACCATCTTCGTGCCTTCAATGTCTCCCCCAGCTCCTCCACGACTTCCACCCCAAGAAGAAGCAGAAGACCAAAGGCGTCTACAAGGTGAGTGGCTGGTGAGCGAGCCACTGGTGAGTGGGTGAGCGGGTGGGTGAATGGGCGAGCGGGTGGGTGAGCGGGTGGGTTGGTGGGTGAGTGGGCAGGCGGGCAAGCGGGTGGGTGGGTGAGAGGGGTGAGCGGGTGGGTGAGTGGGTGGGTGGGTGAGTGGGCGAGCGAGCCGCGGGTGAGCGGGTGAGTAGGCGAGTGAGCGGGTGAGCAGGTGCGCTAAGTGGGTCTCATGGTGGTGGTGATGGTGATGGCGGCGATGATGATGGCTGTAGTGGGTCTCATGGTGGTGGTGGTGTTGATCATTTGACTGCTTCCCTCCCTCCCCCTCCCTTCCCTCCCTCCCCGCGTAGACGAAGAGCAGGCAGCCGCTGTGCACCAGCCAGATCTTCGCGCAGGACGAGCACACGACTCAGACGGAGCTCTTCTCTGCCAAGTTTGAGCTGGCGCGGAGCAGCGCTGCCAAGCGCAGGATGTCACTCAAACCCGTGTGGGTGCCCGCACGCTCACCCACCCACTCACTCGCTCACCCACTCACTCACTCACTCACCCACTCACTCACTCACTCACCGACCCACTCACTCACCCACTCACTTACTCATCCACTCACTCACTCACCCACTCACTCACCCACCCACTCACTCACTCACCCACTCACTTACTCATCCACTCACTCACCCACCCACTCACTCACCCACTCACTCACCCACTCACTCACTCACCCACTCACTTACTCACCCACTCACTCACCCACCCACCCACTCACTCACCCACCCACTCACTCACCAACTCACCCGCCCACTCACCCACCCACTCACCTACCCACTCACTCACCCACCCACCCACTCACCCACTCACTCACCCACTCACCCACTCACTCACCCACTCACCCACCCACTCACCCACCCACCCACTCACTCACTCACTCGCCCACCCACCCACACACTCACCCACTCACCCACCCACTCACTCACTCATCCACTCACCCACTCACCCACCCACTCACTCACTCATCCACTCACTCACCCGCCCACTCACTCACCCACCCACCCACTCACTCACCCATTCACTCGCCCACCCACCCACACACACACTCTTCCACCCACTCGCCCACCCACCCACACACACACTCTTCCACCCACTCACCCACCCACTCACTCACCCACTCACTCGCCTACCCACCCACCCACTCACTCACCCACTCACTCACTCACCCACCCACTCACCTACCCATTCACCCACCCACCCACCCACTCACCCACCCATCCACCCACTCACTCACCCACTCACCCACCCACCCACTCACTCACCCACTCACCCACCCACTCACCCACCCACCCACCCACTCACTCACTCATCCACTCACTCACCCGCCCACTCACCCACTCACCCGCCCACCCACCCACACACACACTCTTCCACCCACTCACCCACCCACTCACTCACCCACTCACTCGCCTACCCACCCACTCACTCACCCACTCACTCACCCACAAACTCACCCACCCACCCGCTCATCCACTCACTCACCCGCTCCCTCTGACGTCGCGTGTGCGTGCGTGCGCGTGCGTGTGTCTACGTGTGTGTGTCTGCGTGCGTGCGTGCGTGTGTCTGTGCATGTCTGTGTATCTGCGTGCGTGTGTCTGTGCATGTGTGTGTGTCTGCGTGCGTGTGCGTGTGTGTCTGCGTGCGTGCGTGTGTGTCTGTGCATGTGTGTGTGTCTGCGTGTGTGTGTGTGTGTCTGTGCATGTGTGTGTGTCTGCGTGCGTGTGTCTGTGCATGTGTGTGTGTCTGCGTGCGTGTGCGTGTGTGTGTCTGTGCATGTGTGTGTGTCTGCGTGCGTGCGTGTGTGCGTCTGCGTGCGTGCGTATGTGTGTCTGTGCATGTGTGTGTGTCTGCGTGCGTGTGTGTGTCTGCGTGCGTGTGTGTGACTGTGTGTGTGTGTGCTGCGCTCTTTTCAGGTTGGGGACAAATCTCTTCCAGAAGAATCCCAAGCGTGTGTCGGTGCCGTCGGAGAGGTGAGCACCCCACACCGCTGATGGTGATGATGGTGATGGTGTTGATGGTGTTGATGATGGTGTTGATGGTGTTGATGATGGTGTTGATGATGGTGTTGATGATGGTGTTGATGGTGTTGATGATGGTGTTGATGATGGTGTTGATGGTGTTGATGATGGTGTTGATGATGGTGTTGATGATGGTGTTGATGGTGTTGATGATGGTGTTGATGGTGTTGTTGATGGTGTTGTTGATGGTTTTGATGTTGTTGATCGTGTTGATGGTGTTGATGCTATTGATAGTGTTGTTTATGGTGTTGATGTTGTTGATGTTGTTGATGTTGTTGATAGTGTTGTTGATGTTGTTGATGGTGTTTTTGATGTTGATGTTATTGATGGTGTTGTTGATGTTGTTGATGGTGTTTTTGATGTTGTTGATGTTATTGATGGTGTTGTTGATGTTGTTGATTGTTGTTGATGGTGTTCTTTATGTTGTTGATGTTGTTGATGTTGTTGATGGTGTTTTTGATGTTACTGATGTTATTGATGGTATTGATAGTGTTGTTGATGTTGTTGATGGTGTTGTTGATGTTATTGATGTTATTGATGGTGTTGTTGATGTTGTTGATGTTGTTGCAGCGGTATCAGCTACGAGACGCCGCTGTCACCTGTCCAGGTGGCAGCGCTCAGGGCGGAGAGAATCGCTAAGGAGAAGAAGCTGAGAGTGGGGGTGGGGGGGGAGAGTGGGGGGAGAGTGGGGGGAGGGTGGGGGGAGAGTGGGGGGAGAGTGGGGCGATGGTGGTTGACTAAGTGCGTGGGTGAGTGGTGGGTGAATGGGTGAACATGCAAACACACATGGCTCTGATAATAACAATATGATGCATTGTCTTCAATAACAATGTAACTATTACACTAGGATGCATTGTCTTTAATAACAATGTAACTGTAACAATATGATGCATTGTCTTTAATAACAATGTAACTATAACACTAGGATACATTGTCTTCAATAACAATGTAACTATTACAATAGGTTACATTGTCTTCAATAACAATGTAACTATTACAATATGATGAATTGTCTTCAATAACAATGTAACTATAACAATATGATCCATTGTCTTCAATAACATTGTAACTATAACAATAGGATACATTGTCTTAAATAACAATGTAACTATAACAATATGATGAATTGTCTTCAATAACAATGTAACTATAACAATAGGATGCATTGCCTTTAATAACAATGTACAGTGAGGGATAAAAGTATTTGATCCCCTGCTGATTTTGTACGTTTGCCCACTGACAAAAAAATGGTCAGTCTATAATTTTAATGGTAGGTTTATTTGAACAGTGAGAGACAGAATAACAACAACAAAATCCAGAAAAAAAAGCATTTCAAAAATGTAATAAATGTATTTGCATTTTTTATGAGGGAAATAAGTATTTGACCCCTCTGCAAAACATGACTTAGTACTTGGTGGCAAAACCCTTGTTGGCAATTACAGAGGTCAGATGTTTCTTGTAGTTGGCCACCAGATTTGCATACATCTCAGGAGGGATTTTGTGCCACTCCTCTTTGCAGATCTTCTCCAAGTCATTAAGGTTTCGAGGCTGACGTTTGGCAACTCAAACTTTCAGCTCCCTCCACATATTTTCTATGGGATTAAGGTCTGGAGACTGGCTAGGCCACTCCAGGACCTTAATGTGCTTCTTCTTGAGCCACTCCTTTGTTGCCTTGGCCGTGTGTTTTGGGTCATTGTCATGCTGGAATACCCATCCACGACCCATTTTCAATGCCCTGGCTGAGGGAAGGAGGTTCTCACCCAAGATTTGACGGTACATGGCCCCGTCCATCGTCCCTTTGATGCAGTGAAGTTGTTCTGTCCCCTTAGCAGAAAAACACCCCCAAAGCATAATGTTTCCACCTCCATGTTTGACGGTGGGGATGGTGTTCTTGGGGTCATAGGCAGCATTCCTCCTCCTCCAAACACGGCGAGTTGAGTTGATGCCAAAGAGCTCCATTTTGGTCTCATCTTACCACAACACTTTCACCCAGTTGTCCTCTGAATCATTCAGATGTTCATTGGCAAACTTCAGATGGTCATGTATATGTGCTTTCTTGAGCAGGGGGACTTTGCGGGCGATGCAGGATTTCCTTCACGGCGTAGTGTGTTACCAATTGTTTTCTTGGTGACTGTGGTCCCAGCTGCCTTGAGATCATTGACAAGATCCTCCCGTGTAGTTCTGGGCTGATTCCTCACCGTTCTCATGATCATTGCAACTCCACGAGGTGAGAACTTGCATGGAGCCCCAGGCCGAGGGAGATTGACAGTTCTTTTGTGTTTCTTCCATTTGCGAATAATCGCACCAACTGTTGTCACCTTCTCACCAAGCTGCTTGGCAATGGTCTTGTAGCCCATTCCAGCCTTGTGTAGGTCTACAATCTTGTCCCTGACATCCTTGGAGAGCTCTTTGGTCTTGGCCATGGTGGAGAGTTTGGAATCTGATTGATTGATTGCTTCTGTGGACAGGTGTCTTTTATACAGGTAACAAGCTGAGATTAGGAGCACTCCCTTTAAGAGTGTGCTCCTAATCGCAGCTCGTTACCTGTATAAAAGACACCTGGGAGCCAAAAATCTTTCTAATTGAGAGGGGGTCAAATACTTATTTCCCTCATTAAAATGCAAATTAATTTATAACATTATTAACATGCGTTTTTCTGGATTTTTTTGTTGTTTTTCTGTCTCTCACTGTTCAAATACACCTACCATTAAAATTATAGACTGATAATTTGTTTATCAGTGAGCAAACGTACAAAATCAGCAAGGAATCAAATACTAAAACTGAGACACCTTTATATATCATCATCGTCATCATCATCAGCCATGGTCAATGAATGGAGGCCTCCCCAACCCACCACCTTTGACGATGCTATGATGTAATAATCCAACTATGACCTGCACACGAGCTGATTTCATTGCTCCATCTCCCAACTGATGCGTTACATTCTTTGACTGCCATGCCTGTTAACAATGGTTACTTTACAAATAATTCTGGTCCCACCATATGATGTTGTTCAGGAGATTAATTTGCTAATGGACATTGTTTTGATCTCTCAGTTGTTCAGCAACAGCACTTGCATGTAACAACAATAATATATCTTCATCAACATCACGATACACTAAATATGAGCTTGGGTAAACAATGATCTTTTAATGATTTATATGTGCTGATCTCTCATTGCTTAGCTTATTGAAAATGTGGAGGAAGATACCGTATTATAGACCAAAAAATATCCATAATATACAATCACAAAGCAAACATTGTGTGTCATTGCCGAGTACATGATATGAACTGGATAATGCAATAATTGATTCACATTCTAATACATACGTGTGCACATCTGTTAATATTTTTTTCACCTTGCGCAACAAATACGTTACAAATGTGAAATTAAATTTAGTATGCGTGGAGAACGTCTTTCACACTGTACGTAGCCAACCGTGCTATAATCGGAGCTGCGACATGATTCCCTGATTGCATGTGCATCCATGTGTTGCTTTGTGCTCGGATTGCTTCTTTTTTCATCGTCAACAGTTACAACAATAAACGCACATCAGTGCTTTAATCAAGCATTCTTATTTTCAGTGGTCGTGGGTGCTGTGTCAAATTATTTCCATGCATTTAGGGCGATTTTAACTTGGGGACAAATGATCGGAGTAGGTTACATGTCAAGACGTTATGTAAAGACCGTGAGAGGTCGCTTAGTATATCAACTAAATGTTGCAAATTCTTGGTTCTTTCGGTAAAGTCACGTAGAAGGGAAACAATCAAATAATAAAAATATAAAACAATAAAATTCTCGCTAGAAGGGAAACAATAAAATAATAAAAATATAAAACAATAAAATTCTCTATTATTTTATTGTCTTCCCTTCTACGTGGTGGTGACTTTACCGAAAGAACCAAGAATATGAATCCCTGCAGTCACGAAAGCTTTAAATCAACAATTTAAATGTTGCAAGTTTGACAAATGAAAGAAAGTAAATTGAGTTATGTAGAAAAAACAGCTTGCACAAGCTTCTGCCCACCCCCCAGCACACAAATCCTCCCAATCCCCCCCCCCCCACTTCTCCCTTTCCACCTCCCCACCAGTATATAGCAGCCTATAAATGAAACATGCAAATAAAACAACATGCAGCAAAATCTTGGTTGCATGCTCGTTTCAAATTATTTGAATGATAAACAAAGCTTCGAGGGTTATTTTGCATTTTAGTAAATACCATAACCAAGCAAATGTGAAATAGAATTGAGAGTCAAATGACTTATCATCAAAGTCATTCTCTATCCGCTTCTGGAAGAAGGCCTTCCAATGTCCATCTCTCAATTGTCTTGCGAGTGATCAGAAACAATGATCAGGAACGGAACTCACACTGACAAATCAAATGTAACAATCGCACACGTTGGGAATTTCGCTGCGAGACAGAAAGCGGAACACAAAATGGATGAGCACAAGTGCGAGTAGAGCATATAAGTACAGTACAACAATGGATCCTTCAGCTGACCACCTTGCACCCCTGCAGCTGCCCATGCCAACCTGCTATGCGTGTGGTCAGCACTGCGCCAGCAACATCCAAGTTAAAACCTGATTATCTTCCAGGATTTGACTAGATCGGGTACATTCTGGGTTATTTGGGCATAGCTGCTGATGCTGATGATTGAAAAGTTTTCATCCTGTGAACAAACGTAGCCCCCCATTATGGGAATGTGCAAATTTCACCTTGTTTGGTTGCTGGCATTGGTGATGAGAGTCACTGGATGCTTTTTATGTGAGCAAGAAAACACTTCGTATTTTTTTTTATGGAATTGATTTTTTCATTGAATTGGCGGTTCAGTGACGAGGGCGGATATGCTATAAAGCAAAACAATCGTTTAATTAAATCTGAGATGATTTACAAGCATGCATGTGACATTTTATAGCACACTATACACTGCAACATTATTATGTAAGCATATTGCGTAAAGATGTGAACCATTAATTTTCTTAAATCATTTTTACTTATGCAAAACGGGAAAAAAAACAGTTAATCACGAATTCATGAAATAACCTTGCCCGTAAAAATAGCTATCACAATGATTTCAATGTAATATTTGGTCATTAACATCGGCCACAATCGGAGGAAGTGGGAATATTTCTGGATGTATAGCATTGCCACTAAAATGCAAAGCCATTCTATGGGCAGTTTAGCAATGAGCAATTCCTGAAACTCAAGTTCATCCTCTTTAGGACAATGTGTTTGACAAATGTCAGTTTCTTTGTTATTTTGTACTTGCACATCATTGCAGGTCCTTCGATTTACAAAAGGGATGGCGTTCTTAAAAGAAAAAAAGGACTTAAAACACGCGGAAAACACAATTGCGTAAATTTAACGATTTTCCCACTTTCATTTAATTTTCGGGATGCGTTTCGGACAGCCACTCCAACTCTACTCCTAACCTAAAAAAATACACACCTATATCGCTTGTCACAGCGCAACAAAAACTACAATAGAGAACACAAATACCAAACAAATGTATATTAAAGTTAAAGCGAAGACGAAAAAGAATTAACCAGTTAAAAGGGTAAAACCTCTTCCTATATCTTGTTACTGGCAAAGGAGGACTCATAATGGCTCACCCCAAGCACCTCAATACTCTGATAGTGCGCTGTTTTTGAGTTGTACGCCTTTTGGCGTCTTCTGGTCCAACACCAATGGAGACTAGGCTCTAAGAAAAGCTGTCTCGGGTGTGGACCAATCAAATTCAAGGACAGTGCATGTTATTATCAGAGTTGTCTCTTTTGTTTGCATTTTGACTGCTTGTGTTGTGGTTATTGCAAACATGATGCCTTGAATAAAGGTGTCAGTTTTTGTGCCAGTTAAAAGGGTAAAACCTATTACTATAACTCGTAAAAATCTCTGCATGTTGGAATGACTGGAAAGTTGACATGCTGTAGGGATGCTGAGACTCTCTAGTGGATGGATGACGCAGCCTCACGGCCTGTTCTCGATTGATCCAAGATGGCGCCGATGATGGCAGCCTCGGCCGGTTGGTGCGCCCTGTTTTGTCCAGTTTTGTCTTGTTTTGTCTTGAGAGGGGCTTGCTGTTCAACACACTCGTGCTGGTGAGAGAGGCCTGCTGTTCATCACACCCGTGCTGGTGAGAGAGGCCTGCTGTTTTGGGGCCTGCTGTTCATCACACCCGTGCTGGTGAGAGAGGCCTGCTGTTCAACACACCCGTGTTGAGGGGCCTGCTGTTCAGCACACCCGTGCTGGTGAGAGAGGCCTGCTGTTTTGGAGCCTGCTGTTCATCACACCCGTGCTGCACACCCGTGCTGGTGAGAGGGGCCTGCTGTTGAGGGGCCTGCTGTTCAGCACACCCGTGCTGGTGAGAGAGGCCTGCTGTTCAGCTCACACGTGTTGAGGGGCCTGCTGTTCAGCACACCCGTGCTGGTGAGAGGGGCCTGCTGTTCATCACATCCGTGTTGGTGAGAGGGGCCTGCTGTTCAGCACACCGGTGCTGGTGAGAGGGGCCTGCTGTTCAGCACACCCGTGCTGGTGAGAGGGGCCTGCTGTTCAACAGACCCGTGCTGGTGAGAGGGGCCTACTGTTCAGCACACCCGTGCTGGTGAGAGGGGCCTGCTGTTCAACACACCCGTGCTGGTGAGAGGGGCCTGCTGTTCAACACACCCGTGCTGGTGAGAGGGGCCTGCTGTTCAACACACCCGTGCTGGTGAGAGGGGCCTGCTGTTCATCACACCCGTGCTGGTGAGAGAGGCCTACTATTCATCACACCCGTGCTGGTGTGAGGGGCGTGCTGTTCATCACCCCCGTGTTGGTGAGAGGGGCCTGCTGTTCACTCCCATGCTGGTGAGAGAGGCCTACTGTTCATCACACCCGTGTTGGTGAGAGGGGCCTGCTGTTCACCACTGCCATGCTGGTGAGAGGGGCCTACTGTTCAACACACCAGTGCTGGTGAGAGAGTCCTGCTGTTCAGCACACCCGTGCTGGTGCGAAGATGGCGCTGATGATGGTAGCCTCAGCCGGTCGGTGCGCCCTGTTTTGTCTTGTTTTGTCTGTCAATTCAGTGTTTTGCCAAGATTTTCGGAGTTCTCTAACAAGAGACGAACTTTTAAATATCAGGGAAACAACTCCTGTGGATTTAATTCCTACTTTTCTGCTTCCAGCGGCAGAATTAGTAGGCATTCTAGTCAATGCCGCGCTAGGCTTTGCTCAAGCAACGAAACGCCGCCCAAGGGGTAAACGGTCGGGGGCTCTAGTACGGCTACGCAGACGCGGGATCCGAACAGTGCTTCCGAGCTTTTTCCTCTCCAACGTACGTTCACTGTACAACAAAATGGATGAACTTCAGCTACTGATGGTAAAAAACAAAGACTTTCTTTCAGCTTCTGCATTGTGCTTCACGGAAACATGGCTGGGTGATTTGATTCCGGACACTTCGCTACAACTAGCAGGATTCCATCTTGTAAGATCGGATCGTGACATAGCACTCTCCGGCAAGACGAAAGGCGGTGGTATTTGTTTTTACATTAACAGTGGCTGGTGTGTAGATGTCACAGTGATTCTGCAACATTGTTCTCCACTCCTTGAATCAATTTTTATAACCTGTAAACCGTTTTACTCGCCTCGCGAGTTCGCGTCGCTCATTTTGGTCGGAGTTTATTTGCCGCCTTGTCCTCAGGTTAAAGAGGCCCAACGCATGCTCGCCGATCAGATTCTGAGTGTGGAGCGAGCAAATCCAGATTCGTTGGTTATCGTACTTGGCGACTTTAACAAAGGTAATCTCAGCCACGAACTCCCCAAATACATACAATTCATTAAATGCCCAACCAGAGAAGGGAACACTCTGGATCACTGCTACACTACAGTCAGTAGAGCCTACCACGCCGTCCCCCGAGCAGCACTAGGACACTCTGACCATGCCATGGTCCACCTGATTCCTGCATACAGGCAGAAACTAAAACTCTGTAAACCTGCTGTGAGGACATCTAAACAGTGGACCAGTGAGGCTGTGGAAGATTTGCGGGCGTGCTTAGACTGTACTGACTGGGATATGTTCACGACTGCTACCAATAGTCTGGATGAACTCACAGAGGCTGTGACGTCCTACATCAGCTTCTGTGAGGACTGCTGTATCCCAACACGTACCAGGGTGAACTTTAACAACAATAAGCCCTGGTTCTCAGCAAAGCTCAGAAGGTTGAGGCTGGAGAAGGAGGAAGCGTTTAGGAGTGGAGATAGAGACAGATTCAAGGAGTCGAAGAACAGGTTTAGCAAAGCGGTGAGAGAGGCTAAACGACTGTACTCAGAGAGACTAAAACACCAGTTCTCTACAAACGACGCTGCTTCTGTCTGGAGAGGGCTCAGGCAGATCACCAACTACAAACCCAGAGCCCCCCACACCACTAACGACTCCCGCCTAGCCAACGACCTGAACGAGTTCTACTGTAGATTTGAAAGACAATTGGACTGTCCTGAACCACCCCTTCCAACCCAAGAGGCCCCATCCCCCACCAATACTACAGAGACGACTATCTCCTTTCAGGAGGGAGAAGTTAATAGACTTTTCAAGAGGCAGAATCCACGCAAAGCAGCCGGGCCGGACTCTGTCTCTCCAGCCACCCTCAGGCACTGCGCTGACCAGCTGTCTCCGGTGTTCACCAACATCTTTAACACCTCCCTGGAGACATGCCATGTACCAGCCTGTCTCAAGTCCTCCACCATCATCCCTGTGCCCAAAAAGCTAAGGCCAACAGGACTAAATGATTACAGACCGGTCGCCCTTACATCTGTGGTAATGAAGTCTTTTGAGCGCCTGGTCCTGGCACACCTCAAAGCCATCACAGACCCTCTCCTGGACCCCCTTCAGTTTGCCTACAGAGCCAACAGGTCTGTGGACGATGCAGTTAACATGGCCCTCCACTTCACCCTACAGCATCTGGACGCCCCAGCATCCTACGCCAGGATCCTGTTTGTGGACTTCAGCTCTGCCTTCAACACCATCATCCCTGCCCTGCTTCAGGACAAGCTCTTCCAGCTGAACGTGCCATACACCACCTGTAAATGGATCACAGACTTCCTGTCTGACAGGAAGCAGTGCGTTAAGCTGGGAACACAAGTCTCTGGCTCCAGGTCCATCAGCACCGGAACTCCTCAGGGCTGCGTCCTTTCCCCTCTGCTCTTCTCCCTGTATACCAACAGCTGCACCTCCAATCATCTGTCCGTCAAACTATTGAAGTTTGCGGATGACACCACCCTCATTGGGCTGATCTCTGGTGGGGATGAGTCTGACTATAGGTGGGAAGCTGACAATCTGGTGACCTGGTGTAGCCAGAACAACTTAGAGCTAAATGCTCTAAAGACAGTTGAGATGGTTGTGGACTTCAGGAAGAATACAGCACCACTCACCCCCATCACCCTGTTAGACTCCCCAGTCAAAATTGTAGAGTCCTTCCGCTTCCTGGGCACTATTCTCTCCCGGGACCTCAAGTGGGAATTGAACATCAGCTCCCTCACCAAGAAAGCTCAACAGAGGATGTACTTTCTACGGCAGCTGAAGAAATTCAACCTGCCAAAGACAATGATGGTGCAATTCTATACAGCGATCATTGAATCCATCCTCACCTCCTCCATAACCGTCTGGTACGCTGCTGCCACTGCCAAGGACAAGAGCAGACTGCAGCGTATCATCCACACTGCTGAGAAGGTAATTGCCTGCAATCTACCGACCCTCGAGGACCTGCACACGACAAGGTCCATGAGGCGAGCAAGGAAGATTATGGCCGATTTCTCCCACCCTGGACACTCTCTATTTCAGCTACTCCCCTCCGGCAGAAGGCTTCGGTCCATCAGGACCAAAACCTCACGCCATAAAAACAGTTTCTTCCCATCTGCTGCTGGCCTGTTAAACAAGGCCAAGGGCTAACACTGTTTTTAACATTTGATCTACATAACGACACGTTGCTGATATTAACTATGTTTCCCTATTTGTATTTGCATTTTTAAATTATATCTTAAAGCTATTTTATATTCGATATTTATTTAATTTTATATACTTCAGCCCCTTAATGTTAGACTTTTAACCCTTATTATAGTAAGACTTGTTTAAAACTTATTTAAGATTTTAGATTCCTATATGTTGAATGTATGCACCATCCTGCCAAAGTAAATTCCGTGTCGGTGTGAACTTACATGGCGAATAAAACCCTTTCTGATTCTGATTCTGATCCGGTGACGCGTGCAGTGTGAAATTTCGTTCACGTGGAAAATCGATTTCGTGAATCGAAAAGTGTCCGTAATTTGTACAATTGCGTGAGCAAATTTCTTTGTCAAAGCGTTTTGCTTCCTCCCACACGACTTAAAGGACGCGACCTGGGCTTGGCTGTTTTCACTCCAACGCTGTCCTCATGACAGCACGCTCCCTTCACCTGATGAAGGCCGCTTGTGTTGTGGCCGAAACGTCGTGATTTTTGTTATTTTATTTTTTGACCTACGTGACTTTACCGAATAGAACCAAAGAGTCATTGCGTGAGCGCCAAATGTCGTGAGCCGAACGTTCGTAAATCGAGGGACACCGGTTGTCGCAACTTGCCGTTTATTATTCCGCTATCGTCAAATGGAACGGGAAAAAATGAGTCGATTGTTAACCTCCCCAACGCGTCTATTGGTACAGAACACCCTTACAAGTGTCTCTCTGAACTCGCGAGCGTGTAAGCCATACACAATGGGACTCGGACCTTGAGCATGAGGTTCTGCACCACGTGACTGGTCATAATAATCAAGAACGCGTTTTTCGCCATTGTACGGAAACACCGGCAGCACGAAAAAATAAATCTGCACCAAGTGGTACGTGACGGTTTTGCGAGCGCGCTTGGTTCGCCATCCCTAAGTTTCCCGCTGCGCTTTCCTGCAAATTGTATACAACGCGGTTGAGTGAACAGAACTTCGTCGTGCGAGTTGGAATAAGCGGATCTATGGCTGTTTCTGCGTAGCATCACGCATGGTGGGATGCTTCTGGATACTACCCACGTGCATCAAGTCTTTGTTCAGCTTGCATACGCATCTCACGTGTTATCGCGGATTGTGATTTACCACCATTTAAGTTGTTATAACGCGATGTTTCCATACCGCGCAGTTCTTCAGGAAAGCAGCTACCATATTTGTTTCTATCTACGTGGCTTTACCGAAAGACCCAAAGAATAACTACCATATTATATGAGAACACATATAGCTTACAACTGTAATTGAACTCGGGCCGATGGATAAACTTGCGGTGTGGTAACCACCGTGCCACTCATGCCCCTAGTTTGCATAACAATTGCTATTTTTTTAATGTTACGTATGAATTGCTCTTACCTGATATGAATATAATCAACACTTGATGTAATCAAGTAACAAGTTGTAACGTCCGCTACTGTCATATTATACGTGTAATTAAGTAAAGGGCTGGCCAAGCGAATTGTGAGGTGCTTTGTTAATCAAAACAATCCCTAAAGATGTGGCAAGAGCCAATGTTCACGATTGTGTGGACCGGGTGAGTTTTATGCATTCTCTAATGATCTCCCATGATACTTGGCAGCCTGAGCAATTAGCAATTTGTCACCAAGTTCCCATGGGATCGAGCGTCCCCTGCATATTTTTGCAATGTAACAAGCTGAACGTGTGGCAGTGTTTTTTTTTATTCATTGCAAATGGAACAACCTGGAATCGTGAGCCTAATTAGAGCGTAACATGAGTTGAGCTCTCGATACAGACCTACGTATATTGGTATACACTCGTGACATTAAAAAGCATGACAATTATAGAGCAATAATACAATGTGACACTTCAAATGAAGAATGCATGCATTTGTATGTAATTTCAGCATGGACACATTGTAATGTAATTACGACATGGAAGCATCAACTATGTTTATTACATCCCTGCGTATGATGAAAATGTGGTCAGGACCTAAATGCCAATTTGTCGAGGTCTGCTCTCCACGAAAGGGGGCTTCAGGAGAGAGTTCGTTTAGTTTTGCTGTTCCTCCGTTGAAGGAGCGCAAGGCCACAGTGATTTGCAATGTGGGCCGTAGTTTTGTCACTGGGCACCGTCTTACAGTCTTCTATTTATGACGAAGAGCTTGCCGAGAATGAATGGCAGGCCTATAGTAATAGATTTTACCCTTTTAACTGGCACAAAAACTGACACCTTTATTCAAGGTGTAGTGGAGTAGATAATGCGCATAGGAATTGGCCATGTACAGTACATACAGACAGACAAGGAGAACGGGTCACACGAGGTCGAACAGGTGGTCGAGTCGCAAGTGCCGTAAACAAACCAAAGTAATTAAGGGAGTCATGGCACGAGGGCTGTGATTGGTCGAGAGGCTGTTAGCGTTAAGTGGTGGCGTCGGAATGTCTGATGAGGGGGACAGGTGTGGGCTGGCGGGAAACGGCCAGCGAGCCACGTGGCAATTAATTAAGGCTAATGCGAGAGGGGATCAAACGCGAGGTGGTTTGAACGGAGGGGAGTTGCTGTTGGTGGTTGCTGTTGGAGAGTTGCTGCTGGGAAGTTGTTGCTGGGCAGTTGTTGGCGAGAGGTGAAGAGATACGGAGAAGACAGCTGGAAATGTTAGGGAAGAATAGATAAGAGAGCCGGACCCCAAAGACAGTAAATAGCGATAGGGAGAGTCAGCGTTAGCGGAGATAGATAGAGTCACTGTGTGTGAATAGATGGAAGTCACTGCGTGTGAAGAGATAGCGGCGATACTGTGTGTGAGGAGATAGACGACGAACCATTGTGTGTGGAAGAGATAGAAGATGAACCACTGTGTGTGGAAGAGATAGAAGACGAACCACTGTGTGTGGAAGGGAAGACACTGTGTGTGAAGAGATAGGCGAAGAAACACTGTGTGTGGAAGGTGATGCACGGACGATGCTGAAGTAAATCGGAGTGTCCGAGTTAGCGGAGCACGGAGAGAATTACTGTGTGTACGGAACGATGTAATAAAAGTGACGGCGGAAAAAGAGACGGTTGTCGTCCGAGTGAATTCACGGCACTATATTTGGTGTCAGAAAAAGTACGGAACACGCCACGATGTCAAGGAAAGCGGAAAAGAAGAGAAATGTGCCAGTGGACTCGGGCGGCGACAGCGACAACGACGATTTGCAGCCCGGCCAGATGGCCGGCAGTACTCCGGACGGTGACAGCGGTTTGGGTGGTGCTGAAGGCCCGGGATTGCCGGAGGATTGGCGAGTCCTCATGACCCAGTGGGAGGCCAGAATGGAGAAGTTGTCGGAGGAATTCCAGAACTTCTTGACAGAGAACCGCATTCAACTACCCGTACCGGGTCCACCACCGGAGGTTGCCGCTCAGCCAGAGCGGTTGGAAGAAGATGACGATGAAGACGACCAGTCGGAGGGTCCGCCACGACGGCTACATGTACAACGATTAGAGGCCAAGTTGGGAGATTGGACAGCATTCATACGAAGATTCCGTGCGGCTTACGAGTCCCTGAAGTGGACGGAGAGTGCCGCGTTACGAGCACTGCCGACGGCATTGGATGACGACTCCTTGGCGACTTTTAACGGACTCCCTGCCGCTTTCAGAAAAAACATTGGACGGTGCTATTGCGGCAATGAGGAAGGTCTACGAGCCGCGGTCGGTCGCCAAACGTCGATTTCAACAGAGAAAACGGGAGGCCACGGAGTCCCCCCTGGCATTTCGCAGCACCTTGCTGGCCCTCGCCCAGGTTGCGTACCCGGCGATGGACGAGGAGGGCTGGGACTCCCTGCTGCAAGAGAAGATGTTACAGCTGGCAAAGGAACTGAAAGTCGTCTTGTCACTCCCGGACAAGCATGATGACGACGACGTGTCATCGTTGCTGATCGCCAGGAACATACAAGTCAACCTTGATATACGAGACGAACCAGCGGCGGCGGTAGCGCAGCCGTCGCTGACGAACCCTGCCAGGGCTGTGAGCACGGTGGCGGTGGTGGTGGACGAGGCGCCGCCGATGGCAGCGGCGGCCGGAGTGTCGACCGGAGACCGACGGCGTCGTCCCGGGGCATATGGAGACGGCGTGCATCGGACATGCTACGAGTGCGGGCGGAGGAGTCATCTCGCCCGCGACTGCTGGAGACGAAGAGGTGGTCCTCCGTGGACGCCGAACAACTACGGCGGGCGGTTCCCCCAAGACCAAGGATCCCGGGTGAGTCGAGATGCATTCAATACACGGCCGCCCTATCCACATCACTCATCCGCGTCATCTCAACCGTATTCATCGGGTTCGGATAGTACGCATAGCCGGGATATGTGGGGCGCGTTGGTACATCGTGTGTTGGGGGCCGCGCCGGGATCGTCGGATGTGATGGCATGTATTCAAGGTGTTATCGTAGGGGTTATTGTGGATACCGGGGCATCGGCAACTCTCATTTTGTTGCAAACTTTTCGGTCGCTGCCGACGTCGCCTGGATCGTTAGCGCCAGTGGAAGGGCTATGTGTAGCGGCAAACGGGGGTAGTTTGGGCATTATGGGCTGCGTGGTTGCGACAATTCAAATTGGGGAGGTTATTGTGACAGGAAGTGTTTTGGTTTCAACGGCCTTGGCGGTACCATGTTTGTTGGGCACGGATTTTTTGCAAAAGATGCCAATTAAGATTTCAGTGGAAAAAGGTTCATATTCTTAGTTTTTTCGGTAAAGTCACGTTGAAGAGAAACAACAAAATAACAAAATATATATAAAACAATAAAAAATTCTCACGACGTTTCGACCATAACTCAAACGGTCATCATCAGGTGTGTCGGTTTGCATAAATTTATTTTGAAAACGGCATATTTATTTATATATATAAAAATAACGTTTGCGTCACGCGCAACGATGGCAGTTTGCCAGGACTAGTCCATCTATTTTTTTTCAATTCCATACACCCAGCCATCAGATTTACCATGGAAGTCGAAATAGATGGCAAGATACCTTTTTTGGATGTCCTAATTAAAAAGAGACCTGATGGTTCAATGAGCCACTCTGTCTACAGGAAAGCTACCCATACGGATGCTTATCTGAAACCGGATTCCCACCACCATCCATCACAGAAGAATTCTCTCATCAAGACTCTGTATCATAGAGCCCAATGCATATCCGACCAGGAACACATAAGCAGTGAACTCAAGCACGTACACCAAGCTCTTAGGGCTAATGGTTACTCCGACTATACAATCCGCAAAGCTATCACTCAAACCATGAAGAAGAACCCTCTTGAGGAGCCTTTCAAAACCATCACTTTACCCTACATTGCTGGGATCACAAAAAAGATCTCCAAAATCTTGAATAAACACAAGATCCAGGTCCGTTTCAACACATTACATAAAATCCGTGATCTGGTTCCGTCTGTAAAAGATGTGATTCCGGACATACAATACCCTGGTGTCTACAAACTAAGTTGCCTCTGTGGTAGTAGTTACATTGGAGAAACCAAACGCCATATCTCGGACCGCATTCGTGAACATAAAGCAGACCTTAAACACGGTAGGACCAACACCTCGGCCGTAGCAGATCATTGTTCTAATTCAGTAGGCTCACATGCCATTGACTTTTCCAAGACGGAGGTTCTTTGTAAGCCATCTGGCTTCCATGAGAGATTCGTTCATGAGGCTATCCACATATACAAACACAGAGACAATTTCAACCGAGAAGATGGATTCTATCTTAACAATCATTGGAAAGATTTGATAAATCATTTCAGTTCTTGATTGATTGTTCACGCTTACAGTGCCTTTCAGACAGCATACATAAAAACAAATTTCGTCTCCCCCCTCCTCTTTAAAAAAAAAAAAAAAAAATAGATGGACTAGTCCTGGCAAACTGCCATCGTTGCGCGTGACGCAAACGTTATTTTTATATATATAAATAAATATGCCGTTTTCAAAATAAATTTATGCAAACCGACACACCTGATGATGACCGTTTGAGTTATGGTCGAAACGTCGTGAGAATTTTTTATTGTTTTATATATATTTTGTTATTTTGTTGTTTCTCTTCAACGTGACTTTACCGAAAAAACTAAGAATATGAATTACTGCAGTCACGAAAGCTTTAAATCAAAAAATGGAAAAAGGTTGTTTGGAATTACCGTCGGGGAAATGTATGAATTTTTTGGGGACACTTCGAAATTTTCGGTGACGAACGCTGTGGTGCAGGCCATGGTGAGCCGCACCGTGCGCGTCCCGCCTGCATCGCAAATATTGGTACCGCTACGGTTAAAGAAGGAATTGCCTTGGGATGAGCTACAGGAGGGAGTGCTGTTGACACCCTCAAATATTGTGCTGTTGACACCCTCAAATATTGTGATCCCTTCATTCAAATTGTAAACGCGGGGCACGAAGAGGTTGTTATTCAAGGGGGCACTACGTTGGTGCACGCAACGGGTGCGCCGGGTCCAGAAACAAAAACATGTTTTGCTAAGGGGCAGGATGAAATGTTGTCAAGGGAGGAGGACGATCCGGAATGGTTAAGGGATCTTTACAAACAAAACCCAGAGTTATCGCCTGTGCAACGGTCGAGGTTGCATGCGTTGCTAGTGGAATTTAAGGATGTGTTCAGTTCAGGGAAATACGTGGGTCGAACGACGTTGTTGCAGCATCGTATTGACACAGGGAACGCACCCCCGATCAGGTTAAATTCATATCGTGTAGGTCCTCTTGAGAAAGAATGTATTCGGCGATCTGTTGACGAAATGCTAGAGCAGGATATTATCGCCCCATTGTCCAGCCCGTGGGGGGCCCCTATTGTCCTCGTTAAAAAACGTGACGGAACCATGCGATTTTGTGTTGACTATCGGAAATTAAATAAAGTTTCGGTGGCGGAAGCATACCCGCTTCCACGAATTGATGATTCGCTGGACGCCCTGTCCGGCGCCAGAATATTTTCGACCCTCGATTTGTTGTCGGGCTTTTGGCAATTGCCCCTGGATAAAGAGTCAAGACCTAAAACGGCATTTCCGACACCACAAGGATTGTATCAATTTAACGTGCTCCCGATGGGACTCCACTCAACGCCGGCGACCTTCCAGCGATTAATGGAACTTGTGTTGTCAGACCTGCAGTGGGAGTCATGCTTGATATATTTAGATGATGTGATGAACATTTGCAACGGCTGCGCGCCGTTTTTGGCAGAGTGCGGCGCGCTGGATTGAAATTTAAACCACAGAAGTGCCAATTGTTGAGAACATCGGTGAAGTATTTGGGGCACGTCGTTAGTGCGTCAGGAGTGGCCACTGATCCGGAAAAGACGAGTTGTGTGCGTACATGGCCAGTGCTGAAAACAGCAGGGGAAGTGCGTAGCTTTGTGGGCTTTGCGTCGTATTATCGGCGGTTCTTTAAGGATTTTGCCACGATTGCTCGACCATTGCATACGCTGACCGGGAAAGGTGTAAAGTTTCAATGGGGGATTGCTGAACAAAAATCGTTTGAAGCGTTGCGGGCCGCACTGGCGGACGCACCGCTGTTGGGATACCCGGATTTTACGAAGTAATTTATACTTGACGCGGATGCCTGTGATACGGGCATAGGCGTGGTTTTGTCACAAATGGTTGATGGCGTCGAGAGAGTGGTGGCATATGGCAGCCGGGTGTTATCGCCGGCCGAGCAAAAATACTGTGTGACGCGTAGGGAATTATTGGCGATTGTCTATTTTGTGCGCCAGTACCGACCGTATCTATACGGCAGGGAATTTTTGATCCGCACTGATCACGCGGCGCTACAGTACTCGCTGCGCGTGGATCAGCCATCGGGGCAAATGGCTCGCTGGATTGAGACTCTCCAGGAGTACTCTTTCACGATCCAGCATAGGAAAGGGACGCACCATGTAAACGCGGATGCTTTGTCGAGGTTGCCGTGACCGGCTGAGACGTGTCGGTGCAAAGAGGTCTCGCCGCGTTGCGGCCCGCCGCTGCAGGAGGTTCCGCAAACGGTCGCTGCAGCGGGTTCGGGGGTGCCAGGGATAATCCCTGGAGCAGAAATTGAACTGTTGGGGTTGTCATTGAAGCAGTGGAAGCAACTGCAGGTGGAAGATTCCTCGCTGACCAGGATGAGGCTGCGTGCCTCTCGTTCAAGGGGATCGGAGGATCGCCCATTTTTGATGTTAACGGAGGGGTTGCTTGTTCGCTGGGATGTGGAAGCACAAAAATGTCCCGAAGGTGTTGCGGGGGAAACTTATTAACGAGGTACATGAGAAATTGCTGCATCTGGGGGAGAAGAAGACCGCGTTGACGGTGGGGAGTGAATTTTACTGGCCGGGAATGTTTAACGATGTGAAACAGCATGTAAAAGTGTGCCAGGAATGTGCACGGAGGAAAGCGCCGGCACGGCCATATCGTGTCCCTTTGCAATCGATTCAAGTTTCGAGAGTGAACGAAATTGTGGCACTGGATATTTTGGGTCCGTTTCCCACCACCCCCGAGGGCACAGATATTTGCTCGTCAGGGTGGAATACTTAACTCATTGGCCGATGGCATGGCCGCTAGTAGACCAGTCAGCGACGTCGATCACTGAGGCTTTCTTGAATGGATACGTATTAGATAAGGGGGCCCCAGAACAATTGCTTACTGACCAAGGCAGAAATTTTTCATCAAAATTGATTAAGGACGTGTGTGACTCGCTGGGGACCAAAAAGATCCGGACGTCCCCGTACGACCCGCAGACTGACGGGATGGTCGAGCGGCTGCATAGGACGCTGACGTCCATGCTTTGTCACCAAGTAAACACCGCTCAAGATGATTGGGATCTGCATGTTGCAGCGACGCTGGCCGCGTATAGATTGGCCCCGCATGCCTCAATGGGGTACTCGCCATTTTTTCTGATGTATGGACGGGAACCGGAAGCGCCGGCTATTGTGAAATTGGGAATTCGAAAACGGGAGAAATCTACGACGGTGCCTGCTCCGATGCAGGTGGCTTTGGAACGTCTAAGGGAAGCCCGAGAGGCTGCATTGCAAAATTCGGCACGACGACAAGCCGCTAACGAAAGATTGTTCGGCAGGCAGCGGCCACGAGAGCCGTGGAGTGTTGGAGATAAAGCCTGGTTGCACTGCCCCATGGTGCCGGTGGGAACGTCCCCGAAATTTCACCGCCCCTGGCAGGGGCCCATTGATATTGTGGAGGTTTTACGGGATCAGAGTGTGCGAATAAAATTCGGTCGTCGGACATGGTTTGTTCACCCGTCGCGCCTGAAGAAATTTGTGTTACCATATGATGCGTCATCCCCCATCTGAGAGCGGCCTGTATTGGATGTGTCCGACAAACCTGTGGGAAGGTCACAAGTGCGCGTGTCCCAGAGATCTGCCCCCCGTATGCCTGCAGGATCGCCCTTTTTGGGCAGGGTTACTGACCGGACGCCGATTGAACGGCCACAGATCCGGACCAATGGCCATCCCGACCGTGAACGACGGACAGCCCCACCAGCTGAGTGTCGCGGGGACAGGGACCGGCTGCGGGAACCCGTTCCAGGAGGAATACAATACATTGACTTTGGGGGTTGGGAATTCTGTATAAAGGTCTTGTGTGCTTGTCGTTGCGTGAGTGTACAAAATGGATGTATATTGCAAATGCGTTATGTATATATGTTGTCATCGTTCCGTCCGCTTCACTCCACTACTCCAATTCGAGTATATCGTAGCCGGGGACGGCTAGGTTCTTTCATCACGGGGGGGGGGGGTGGGGGTGATGTAGTGGAGTAGATCATGCGCATAGGAATTGGCCATATACAGTAAATACAGACAGACAAGGAGAACGGGTCACACGAGGTCGAACAGGTGGTCGAGTCACGAGTGGCGTAAACAAACCCAAGTAATTAAGGGAGTCGTGGCACGAGGGCTGTGATTGGTCGAGAGGCTGTTAGCGTTAAGTGGTGGCGTCTGAATGTCTGATGAAGGGGACAGGTGCGGGCTGGCGGGAAATGGCCAGCGAGCCACGTGGCAATTAATTAAGGCTAATGCGAGAGGGGATAAAACGTGAGGTGGTTTGAACGGAAGGGGCGTTGCTGTTGGAGAGTGGCTGCTGGGGAGTTGTTGCTGGAGAGTTGTTGCTGGGCAGTTGTTGGCAAGAGGTAAAGCGATACGAAGAAGACAGCTGGAAATGTTAGGGAAGAATAGATAGAGAGCCGGACCCCAAAGACAGTAAATAGCAATAGGGAGAGTCAGCGTTAGCGGAGATATATAGAGTCACTGTGTGTGAATAGATAGAAGTCACTGCGTGTGAAGAGATAGCGGCGAGACTGTGTGTGAGGAGATAGAAGACGAACCACTGTGTGTGGAAGAGATAGAAGACGAACCACTGTGTGTGGAAGGGGATGCACGGACGATGCTGAAGTAAATCGGAGTGTCCGAGTTGGTGGAACACGGAGAGAATTACTGTGTGTACGGAACAATGGAATAAAAGTGATGGCGGAAAAAGAGACGGTTGTCGTCCGAGTGAATTCACGGCACGACATTTAGTAAAACTTTTATAACATCACAAAATATACGTCAATCCAGATTGTATGTTACATTTTCATATTTAGTAAAACTTTTATAACATCACAAAATACACAACGCCAATCCAGATTGTATGTTACGTTTCCACATTTAGTAAAACTTTTATAAGATCACAAAATATACAACGTCAATCCAGATTGTATGTTACATTTCCATATTTAGTAAAACTTTTATAACATCACAAAATATTCAACCTCAATCCAGATTGTATGTTACATTTCCATATTTATTAAAACTTTTATAAAATCACAAAATATACAACACCAATCCAGATTGTATGTTACATTTCCATATTTATTAAAACTTTTATAACATCACAAAATAAACAACGCCAATCCAGATTGTATGTTTCATTTCCATATTTAGTAAAACTTTTATAACATCACAAAATAAACAACGCCAATCCAGATTGTATGTTACATTTCCATATTCAGTAAAACTTTTATAACATCACAAAATAAACAATGCCAATCCAGATTGTATGTTACATTTCCATATTTATTTAAACTTTTATAACATCACAAAATACACAACCTCAATCCAGATTGTATGTTACATTTCCATATTTAGTAAAACTTTTATAACATCACAAAATATTCAACCTCAATCCAGATTGTATGTTACATTTCCATATTTATTAAAACTTTTATAAAATCACAAAATATACAACACCAATCCAGATTGTATGTTTCATTTCCATATTTAGTAAAACTTTTATAACATCACAAAATATACAACCTCAATCCAGTTTGTATGTTACATTTCCATATTTAGTAAAACTTTTATAACATCACAAAATATACAACCTCAATCCAGATTGTATGTTTCGTTTCCATATTTAGTAAAACTTTCATAACATCACAACATATTCAACCTCAATCCAGATTGTATGTTACATTTCCATATTTATTAAAACTTTTATAAAATCACAAAATATACAACACCAATCCAGATTGTATGTTACATTTCCATATTTATTAAAACTTTTATAACATCACAAAATACACAACGCCAATCCAGATTGTATGTTTCATTTCCATATTTAGTAAAACTTTTATAACATCACAAAATATACGTCAATCCAGATTGTATGTTACATTTTCATATTTAGTAAAACTTTTATAACATCACAAAATACACAACGCCAATCCAGATTGTATGTTACGTTTCCACATTTAGTAAAACTTTTATAAGATCACAAAATATACAACGTCAATCCAGATTGTATGTTACATTTCCATATTTAGTAAAACTTTTATAACATCACAAAATATTCAACCTCAATCCAGATTGTATGTTACATTTCCATATTTATTAAAACTTTTATAAAATCACAAAATATACAACACCAATCCAGATTGTATGTTACATTTCCATATTTATTAAAACTTTTATAACATCACAAAATAAACAACGCCAATCCAGATTGTATGTTTCATTTCCATATTTAGTAAAACTTTTATAACATCACAAAATAAACAACGCCAATCCAGATTGTATGTTACATTTCCATATTCAGTAAAACTTTTATAACATCACAAAATAAACAATGCCAATCCAGATTGTATGTTACATTTCCATATTTATTTAAACTTTTATAACATCACAAAATACACAACCTCAATCCAGATTGTATGTTACATTTCCATATTTAGTAAAACTTTTATAACATCACAAAATATTCAACCTCAATCCAGATTGTATGTTACATTTCCATATTTATTAAAACTTTTATAAAATCACAAAATATACAACACCAATCCAGATTGTATGTTTCATTTCCATATTTAGTAAAACTTTTATAACATCACAAAATATACAACCTCAATCCAGTTTGTATGTTACATTTCCATATTTAGTAAAACTTTTATAACATCACAAAATATACAACCTCAATCCAGATTGTATGTTTCGTTTCCATATTTAGTAAAACTTTCATAACATCACAACATATTCAACCTCAATCCAGATTGTATGTTACATTTCCATATTTATTAAAACTTTTATAAAATCACAAAATATACAACACCAATCCAGATTGTATGTTACATTTCCATATTTATTAAAACTTTTATAACATCACAAAATACACAACGCCAATCCAGATTGTATGTTTCATTTCCATATTTAGTAAAACTTTTATAACATCACAAAATATACAACCTCAATCCAGTTTGTATGTTACATTTCCATATTTAGTAAAACTTTTATAACATCACAAAATATACAACCTCAATCCAGATTGTATGTTTCATTTCCATATTTAGTTAAACTTTTATAACATCACAAAATAAACAACGCCAATCCAGATTGTATGTTACGTTTCCACATTTAGTAAAACTTTTATAAGATCACAAAATATACAACGTCAATCCAGATTGTATGTTACATTTCCATATTTAGTAAAACTTTTATAACATCACAAAATATTCAACCTCAATCCAGATTGTATGTTACATTTCCATATTTATTAAAACTTTTATAAAATCACAAAATATACAACACCAATCCAGATTGTATGTTACATTTCCATATTTATTAAAACTTTTATAACATCACAAAATAAACAACGCCAATCCAGATTGTATGTTTCATTTCCATATTTAGTAAAACTTTTATAACATCACAAAATAAACAACGCCAATCCAGATTGTATGTTACATTTCCATATTCAGTAAAACTTTTATAACATCACAAAATAAACAATGCCAATCCAGATTGTATGTTACATTTCCATATTTATTTAAACTTTTATAACATCACAAAATACACAACCTCAATCCAGATTGTATGTTACATTTCCATATTTAGTAAAACTTTTATAACATCACAAAATATTCAACCTCAATCCAGATTGTATGTTACATTTCCATATTTATTAAAACTTTTATAAAATCACAAAATATACAACACCAATCCAGATTGTATGTTTCATTTCCATATTTAGTAAAACTTTTATAACATCACAAAATATACAACCTCAATCCAGTTTGTATGTTACATTTCCATATTTAGTAAAACTTTTATAACATCACAAAATATACAACCTCAATCCAGATTGTATGTTTCGTTTCCATATTTAGTAAAACTTTCATAACATCACAACATATTCAACCTCAATCCAGATTGTATGTTACATTTCCATATTTATTAAAACTTTTATAAAATCACAAAATATACAACACCAATCCAGATTGTATGTTACATTTCCATATTTATTAAAACTTTTATAACATCACAAAATACACAACGCCAATCCAGATTGTATGTTTCATTTCCATATTTAGTAAAACTTTTATAACATCACAAAATATACAACCTCAATCCAGTTTGTATGTTACATTTCCATATTTAGTAAAACTTTTATAACATCACAAAATATACAACCTCAATCCAGATTGTATGTTTCATTTCCATATTTAGTTAAACTTTTATAACATCACAAAATAAACAACGCCAATCCAGATTGTATGTTACATTTCCATATTTAGTAAAACTTTTATAACATCACAAAATATACAACCTCAATCCAGATTGTATGTTACATTTCCATATTTAGTTAAACTTTTATAACATCACAAAATAAACAACCCCAATCCAGATTGTATGTTACATTTCCATATTTAGTTAAACTTTTATAACATCACAAAATAAACAACGCCAATCCAGATTGTATGTTACATTTCCATTTTTAGTAAAACTTTTATAACATCACAAAATACACAACCCCAATCCAGATTGTACATTACATTTCCATATTTAGTAAAACTTTTATAAGATCACAAAATATACAATGCCAATCCAGATTGTACGTTACATTTCCATATTTAGTAAAACTTTTATAAAATCACAAAATATTCAACGCCAATCCAGATTGTATGTTACATTTCCATATTTAAACTTTTATAACATCACAAAATATACAACCTCAATCCAGATTGTATGTTACATTTCCATATTTAGTTAAACTTTTATAACATCACAAAATATTCAACCTCAATCCAGATTGTATGTTACATTTCCATATTTATTAAAACTTTTATAAAATCACAAAATATACAACACCAATCCAGATTGTATGTTACATTTCCATATTTATTAAAACTTTTATAACATCACAAAATAAACAACGCCAATCCAGATTGTATGTTTCATTTCCATATTTAGTAAAACTTTTATAACATCACAAAATAAACAACGCCAATCCAGATTGTATGTTACATTTCCATATTCAGTAAAACTTTTATAACATCACAAAATAAACAATGCCAATCCAGATTGTATGTTACATTTCCATATTTATTAAAACTTTTATAACATCACAAAATACACAACCTCAATCCAGATTGTATGTTACATTTCCATATTTAGTAAAACTTTTATAACATCACAAAATATTCAACCTCAATCCAGATTGTATGTTACATTTCCATATTTATTCAAACTTTTATAAAATCACAAAATATACAACACCAATCCAGATTGTATGTTTCATTTCCATATTTAGTAAAACTTTTATAACATCACAAAATATACAACCTCAATCCAGTTTGTATGTTACATTTCCATATTTAGTAAAACTTTTATAACATCACAAAATATACAACCTCAATCCAGATTGTATGTTTCGTTTCCATATTTAGTAAAACTTTCAAAAACATCACAAAATATTCAACCTCAATCCAGATTGTATGTTACATTTCCATATTTATTAAAACTTTTATAAAATCACAAAATATACAACACCAATCCAGATTGTATGTTACATTTCCATATTTATTAAAACTTTTATAACATCACAAAATACACAACGCCAATCCAGATTGTATGTTTCATTTCCATATTTAGTAAAACTTTTATAACATCACAAAATATACAACCTCAATCCAGTTTGTATGTTACATTTCCATATTTAGTAAAACTTTTATAACATCACAAAATATACAACCTCAATCCAGATTGTATGTTTCATTTCCATATTTAGTTAAACTTTTATAACATCACAAAATAAACAACGCCAATCCAGATTGTATGTTACATTTCCATATTTAGTAAAACTTTTATAACATCACAAAATATACAACCTCAATCCAGATTGTATGTTACATTTCCATATTTAGTTAAACTTTTATAACATCACAAAATAAACAACCCCAATCCAGATTGTATGTTACATTTCCATATTTAGTTAAACTTTTATAACATCACAAAATAAACAACGCCAATCCAGATTGTATGTTACATTTCCATTTTTAGTAAAACTTTTATAACATCACAAAATACACAATCCCAATCCAGATTGTACATTACATTTCCATATTTAGTAAAACTTTTATAAGATCACAAAATATACAATGCCAATCCAGATTGTACGTTACATTTCCATATTTAGTAAAACTTTTATAAAATCACAAAATATTCAACGCCAATCCAGATTGTATGTTACATTTCCATATTTAGTTAAACTTTTATAACATCACAAAATATACAACCTCAATCCAGATTGTATGTTACATTTCCATATTTAGTTAAACTTTTATAACATCACAAAATATACAACCTCAATCCAGATTGTATGTTACATTTCCATATTTAGTAAAACTTTAATAACATCACAACACGTACCACACTCCAGGCTTGTTGACACCCCAGGCTGTACACGTTACATCTTCACGTTGTGTGGTGAGCGCCGTGTCCTGGCCATGGCAGGAACCATCTGACAATCCCACACCACCCAATGGGGGTGAGTCAGCTGTGGGTAAATCACCTGGGGGGGTGAGTAACCTGGGAGGGGGGTGAGTCAGCTGTGGGGGGTGAGTCAGCTGGGGGGGGTGAGTCAGCTGGGGGGGGTGAGTGAGCTGGGGGGAGGTGAGTCACCTGTAGGTAAATCACCTGGCGTGGTTGAGTCAGCTGTGGGGGTGAGTCAGCTGGGGGGGGTGAGTCACCTGGGGGTTGAGTCAGCTGGGGGAGGGTGAGTCAGCTGGGGGGGTGAGTCAGCTGGGGGGGTGAGTCAGCTGTAGGTAAATCACCTGGCGTGGTTGAGTCAGCTGGGGGCGTGAGTCAGCTGTGGGGGGTGAGTCAGCTGTGGGGGGTGAGTCAGCTGAGGGGGGTGAGTCAGCTGTGGGGGGTGGATCACCCAGTGGTACTGGATCTGGGGGTTCATCATCCAGGGGTGACTCAGCTGCTGAGCCAGCTGTGGGCGGCTCACAAGCTGGGGGTGACTGACAGGAGCCTGGCGATACACCGCCTGGGAGCGACTCCCCCAGGGGGGGAGATTGACCCCAGGTTGAGTCAGGTCGCGTTGACTCCTCACCGAGCGGTGAGTCAGCTGGAAGGGGAGTGGGGACAGAGGGGGCAGAGAGAGAAGATGAACATCAGGTAGGTCACCACCACACTCACCACCACACTCACCACCACACTCACCACCACCACACTCACCACCACCACACTCACCACCACCACACTCACCACCACCACCACACTCACCACCTGCTTCTGCTGTTGGCGCTCTCCTTCTTGTCCTCCCACGGTGGTGGTGGCCCCCAACCCCCCCACCTCCTCCAGCTCCTCCTCCTTCACCTCCTCCTTCATCTCCTCCTTCACCTCCTCCTTCATCTCCTCCAGCTCCTTCACCTCCTCCTCCTCCTCTTCCAGCTTCTTCACCTCCTCCTTCACCTCCTCCTTCATCTTCTCCAGCTCCTTCACCTCCTCCTCCTCCAGCTGCTTTACCTCCTCCAGCTCCTCCACCTCTTCCACCCCCTCCTCCTCCACCTCCTCCTTCACCTCCTCCTTCATCTCCTCCTTCACCTCCTCCTTCATCTCCTCCAGCTCCTTCACCTCCTCCTCCTCCAGCTGCTTCACCTCCTCCAGCTCCTCCACCTCCTCCACCCCCTCCTCCTCCACCTCCTCCTTCACCTCCTCCTTCATCTCCTCCTTCACCTCCTCCTTCATCTCCTCCAGCTCCTTCACCTCCTCCTCCTCTTCCAGCTCCTTCTTCTTCACCTCCTTCTTCATCTTCTCCAGCTCCTTCACCTTCTCCTTCACCTCCTCCTCCTCCAGCTGCTTCACCTCCTCCAGATCTTTCACCTCCTCCCACGTCTCCCCCCTGCACCTGCTGGTGTCTCTGTAGCACGTCACCGATCGTGGCACCACCATAGACACCAAATAGCCACCACCAGAGACACCTCCGCTATAGCTACCACCATGGACACCACCATAGACACCTCCGCTATAGCTACCACCATAGCCACCACCAGAGACACCTCCGCTATAGCTACCACCATAGACACCACCAGAGACACCTCCGCTATAGCTACCACCATAGCCACCACCATAGCCACCTCCGCTATAGCCACCACCAGAGACACCTCCGCTATAGCTACCACCATAGCCACCACCATAGACACCTCCGCTATAGCAACCACCACCACTGCCATCATAGCGCCACCAGGCCCCCTCTCTGGCAAGTGCACACCACCCTCCCCAACCAGCCCACATCCACGCCCAAGCTTCTTCACCTCCTCCAGATCCTTCACCTCCTCCTTCACCTCCTCCAGATCCTTCACCTCCTTCCACGTATCCGCTCTGCACCTGCTGGGGTCTCTGTAGCACGTCACAGATCGTGGCACCACCACCACCACCACCTCCACCACCACCATAGACACCTCCACTATAGCCACCTCCACCACCACCTCCACCACCATAACCACCACCATAGCCACCACCACCACCACTGCCATCATAGTGCCACCAGGCCACCTCTCTGGTAAGTCCACACCACCCTCCCGAACCAGCCCACATCCTCGCCCAAGCTTCTTCACCACCTCCACCACCTCCACCACCTCCTCCACCACCTCCACCACCTCCACCACCTCCTCCTCCTCCCCTTCCTCTCTGATGGTCGCCACCTCCGGCCCTCCTCATCTCCTCCTCCATCCTCGTGGTCCGAGGGGCACCTGGGAGCGAGACAGAGAGATACAGACTTCAAACATTCAGTAGCAGCAGCAGAAGGTATCGCCAGGGTCGGGATCGAACCCACGGACCTCTGTAGACCAGGCGAGGGAGTTAACATCTCCTAGCCAACCGCGTGGCGAGGATCTCTCACATTGCTACATTTTAAGTTGTCGTGACGTAAAAGGTAAAAAAACAACGAGCCTACCTTTTTCCTACCTTTTACCTTACCACAATACAATCACTCTACCTACCTTTTACCCTTCAGCAGGTAAGGTTAAAGGTTAAAAACAACGAGCCTACCTTTACCCGACCTTTTACGCTTACCCCATACAAATTACCCCATTACAGGGTAGTAATTACTGGGGTACTACTACACATGCAGGTACACACTAGGTAGAGTGCTTTATTCATATAGAATACTCTCAATGATACTTGAATTTGGAGCTTTCGTGACTGCAGGAATTATATTTAGTGTGCTCCCACGTTTCTCTCTCGCTGTATCCCCTGTTGTATCTGTGTCTGTACATATATCTGCGGTTACGTGTCTCCTCGCTCTCGTAAATTTAGCTCTTCTGTACCTGATGATGATTGCTTGTGTTGCAATTGAAACGTCATACACTATTATCTTATTTTATTATTTCTACGTGACTTTACCGGAAAAACTAAAGAATACTTTCAATGATTCCAATTGTACACGCTTTCTTTTAACTCACTCTGTCTGTCGTTGTATCTTCAAATTTTGTAACTCAATTTTAACCCACTTCCCAATGTGGTATCGACTGCAAACTCGGTATACTTATGTCATACTGATGACAATACCATATTCTATCATTAAAAATAAAATAAAAATATATCTTAAACATTATTTTGTACATGTTATGTTTCGGCTTGCGTCTAATTGCCCACGGCCCCTTACGTCGTGGCGAGCTCGGGCCCACTGCCCGGAGTCGTGGTGGAGTTTTCATAGTTAGTTCATAGTTGCATTTAGTTTGGTATAGCCCTGTGAGCCATTCGGCTCTTGAATCGGGTGCAACCGCAACAAACACAAAAAAACATGAACAAGAAAACATCTTAAAGTGACTTTGTGTGACTGTGCAAACAGAAAATCCAGGGAAAAAAAAACATCAAAAATATTCCTGAAATTGCACCGAACACCAACGCTGTGTGCAAAAAATCCCAGTGGGATGCAAGTCAAACAACAACAACCACAAGACAACTAAGATTAAGGCCATCAGTCTAACTCCGTACTACAATAAACAAAAACATGGCCAAAACAAAAAAAAACTTTTCGAAATCACCAAAATAAAGCCATAAATGCAATGTAACAGTGATCATAGGGACTGTGACCGAATTTTTTACAATAAACTACGTAAATAAATTATAACACCAAAATCTAGAGCCATATGTTAGGCCACTGAATAGCAGTGGCAGCTAGGGGTGTACAACTCCTCTAGAGCAGTTTTGAGTGAAGATCTCATAGGTAGTTCTGACATTACTACTCGCACATTTCATTAAAGCGTGTTTTTAATAAAACATTTTTTTAAATATTACTTATTAAATGTAGGCCACGGACAGGGCCACGGAGCTTTGTGGCGGTAAACCAGGCACCGTATTTATAATACTTCACCTTTACCTTTACACTTTTACCCGGTGACAAAGGTAAATTACCTCACCTTGCCCAAGCCAAGTCGCCAGGTTCGTAGCGCAACGCAGCGCTCACCACTACACCCACCGCTCCCCAAACAAAACAATGGATAATCGATTCGTGGAATCGATGATAGTTTCATATAATCGATTCCACCACCCCCGTTTGTTGAACGGTGGAAGAATCGATTTATGTTTAATAGGAATCGAGCATCGATTACTAGTACGTGCTGGTGGACAGTACGTGCACCTAGCCTGGCACCTACAGTTGGACGTTCGGCCGAGAGCTTCCGACCCCCACACTTTACCCCCCCGCCCCCCTAACCAACACCACCGCCTGGCCCATCGTGGACTCTACAGAAATGCCTCTAGCAGCCCTTAACGTGAGCTAGACCTCGCGGGGCGAGTAACAAGCAGCAGCAGCAGCCCGGTACCTGCGTGTGGCGTCGAGAGAGACAAAGGCGGCCGGGCGGGAGTTGTCATTGTGAGTCCCCTTCCTGGTGGTGTCAACAGCTGGGCCATCTTGCTCAGAGCCACTTGCCACGTGCTCTACGGCCACTCCCCCCTCCACTCTAAGCCTCTCCCCCTCCACTCTAAGCCACTCCCCCCTCCACTCTAAGCCACTCCCCCCTCCACTCTAAGCCACTCCCCCCCGGGGGGGTCACTTGCCCACGTGCTCTACGCCACTCCCCCCTCCACTCTAAGCCACTCCCCCCTCCACTCTAAGCCACTCCCCCTCCCGGGGGTGGGGGGAGGGTCGAAATCCCCGGGCGCTGATTGGCCGAAGCAGCAATATTAAAAATGAAAGCAAAATCCCTAATGAAACGCAGCTGTCGTGAATGTTAATACACGGCAGACTGCATTTTGATCTGATTCTGGAGACTGCAGTACGTTCATTGCCTGGGCTACAGCCCTAAGAAGACACAGACACGTGCCTGCTAGCCTTCACGGCCTCAGCAAGGTGCTGTCTGACATGGCGTTCAGGGTCTGTTTTACCAATCCCCTTGTCACTGTTAACTCTGCACCGTCGCAGATTGAGATCCTTGGTGGAATTCTGGAATTGCAATCAGTTCAGTTTATTTTGGTATAGCCCTGTGAGCCATTCGGCTCTTGAATCGGGTGCAACCACAACAAATACAAAAAACAAAAACATGAACAAGAAAAACATCTTAAAGTGACTTTGTGTTGACTGTGTAAAAACAGAAAATCCATGGGAAAAAAAAAACAGCAAAAATATTCCTGGAAAAAGCACCGTACACCAATGCTGTGTGCAAAAATCCCAGTGGGATGCAAGTCAAACAACAACAAGAACAACCACAAGACAATTGTTATTTTTTTTGTTATTTTATTTTCACCTACGTGACTTTACCCAATAGAACCAAAGAGTATGGATCCTAGCAGTCACGAAAGCTTTAAATCTAGAAAAGACAACTTAGATTGAGGTCATCAGTCTAACTCCATACTACAATAAACAAAAACATGGTCAAACCAAAAAACTTTTCGAAATCACCAAAATAAAGCCATAAATGCAACGTATCAGTGATCATAGGGACTGTGACCTAATTTTTAACAATAAACAACATAAACAACATGTAACACCAAATCCTAGAGCCATAGCTGGCTACATGAGTTACTCCACAAACAACAGGAGCATCGGTCGGAGTATCACATTTCTCAATGCACCTTTAAGATCGGCACGCTAAATCAAAACGCAGATAATAATTTGCGGCCGTTCATCCGGAGCGATACATTTTATTTTTCGATTTAAAGCTTTCGTGACTGCAAGGATTCATCTTCTTTGGTTCTTTCGGTAAAGTCACCACAACGTAGAATGAGAATAAAATAATAAATTGATAAAATAAAATAACACAATAAAATCCTCACGACGTTTCGGCCACAACACAAGCGGCCTTCATCAGGTGAAGGGACGAGACTGTCTGGAGGACAGCGCTGGAGTGAACAAAGCCACGCTCAGATGAAGCGACTCTAAGGCGCTTTGTTTCTTCTCACACAGCTTAAAGGTCGCGATCTGAGCGTGGCTTTTTCACTCCAGCGCTGTCCTCCAGACAGTCTCGTCTAGAGCAGTATCCACGGGTCCATCACCACAGTGAATGAATCAAGAGATCGCGTGTGGTGGAGTAAACCGCGTGGTACTGCCACCGCCTCCAAGACATCTGACCAACGTGGAAGAGGCAGCTTGGGAATCCCCTTTAGAGGGGGTCTACAGAGCTCCACCCTCCATACTCTTTGGTTCTATTCGGTAAAGTCACGTAAAAGACAACAAAAAATAAAATAACAAAAAATCACGACGTTTCGGCCACAACACAAGTGGCCTTCATCAGGTGAAGGGGACCGTGCTGTCACGAGGACAGCGTTGGAGTGAAAACAGCCAAGCCCAGGACGCGTCCTTTAAGCTGTGTGGGAGGAAGCAAAACGCTTTGACAAAGGAATTAGCGTAGAATTGAGCACGATGTACGTAGGAGGTGCATGGGCCATGATGGACCAGGGGCGGGTGGGGAGCACGACGGACCAGCAGTAGCACGAGGGGCTGCACCCTCCTCCTCGAGTGAACCCACTGACACTGCGCTAAGGCGGGTGTGCCATCAACGTCAAGTGCCGAGAAAGCAGCGAGCTAGGCGTCGTCACTAAACTGTATTACACCTTATATATGCGTAGCGATGTATGACGTCACTGCCGTGTCGGGTCCGGTGCGCGCGTGACGTCACTGCCGTGTCGGGTCCAGTACACGCGTGACGTCACTGCTGTGTTGTGTCTGTACACACATGACGTCACTGCTATGTTGGGTCTGTTACGCGTGACGTCACTATGTTGGGTCTGTTACGCGTGACGTCACTGCCTGTTCCGTGTGGAGGCTGTTGACAGTTAGGGGCCGTCCGTAAATGACGCACCTAGGGGGGGGGGGTCAGACATTTGTGACGATGTGTGACAAGGGGGGGGGTGGGGGGTTTGAGAAATGTGACGTCACATCAAATTGTGCAACTTTAAATAGACAACACGTTCTACTTAATTAAATAGACTTTTTAATGTTTTCTACCTACAACATCAGAGTGCAGCGCCACATTAACTACGCACTACAATGACAACAATAGTTTAAAGCGATTTGAATCATGTTTTATATTTTTTTTTGGGGGGGGGGGCAGAGCTTTGTCCTGGGCTCCCCACGTGATCTCCTCACGCCCACGTGTGCACTGGCCCCTGCCGTCAGCGGCCCTGACACCGTCACAAACCCGCGTTATTACACTACACTATACACTGCAGTACACACTATAGTACACACTACACTATAGTATACACTACACTATAGTATACACTATAGTATACAGTACACACTACACTATAGTATGCACTACACTATAGTATACACTATAGTATACACTATAGTATACAGTACACACTACACTATACACTGCAGTACACACTATAGTACACACTACACTACAGTACACACTACACTATAGTATACACTACACTATAGTATACACTATAGTACACACTACACTACAGTACACACTATACTATAGTATACAGTATACACTACACTATAGTATACAGTACACACTATAGTATACACTACACCAGGGGTCGGGAACCTTTTTGACTAAGAGAGCCATGAAAGCAAAAAATTTGGAAATTTATTTCAGTGAGAGCCATATAATATATTTTAAAAGTGAATTCAACTAAATGTCAGTATAATAAGCCTCTGAATTTATTCTTTTAAATAATGTTGTTATAACACTCACCATTAATGCGACTTCTGGTGCTGCATGGATTTGCTGATGTCTTTGTAGTCGGGTTGGTACTTTGTAGTCGGGTTGGTACTTGGTGAGGTTAAGCTTAATGCAAGCATTGAGGCTTTCATCCGTTAAACGTGATCGTAGGTTGGACTTGATGTTTTTAAGATGTGAGAATGACTGCTCACATGCATACGTAGATCCAAACATGGTCAATACAGCAATACTCACACGCTGCAGTGTGTGGTATGTGACAGGAAGCGCGTTCCAAGTTTTGAGAATCAGCTGGTCTTCGGGTTGGAGTTTTTTCATTTCTGTCCACATGTGCTTGCTCGCCAACTCCGCTTTCTGTCGTGTGATTCTTTCCAAATCTTCATTCAGTGACTTGAACTTATTCACCCACATGTCTGAGGCCTTCAGGTCAGCCACTTCTGCTTCAAAATCTCTGACGGAGACACCAGGGATGTAATTCAGGTCGGCTGTGTTCAGTGAACACTCGTTTGGATGGGTGATGAACTTAAAAAGACGAGTGTGCTCACGAAATTCTCCAAAGCGTGCTTTGAAGGACTGTAGGAGACTGGATGTGCAGCCAGCTAGCTGGTGGAGATCAAGGTTTTGAATGGGCTCACTTGCTGTGCATGCATCTTTAAATTGGCTCAGTTTTTCAAAATGTAGTAAACGACCTGTTTCAAGATCCGTGATGAAAAGCTCCAGCTTGTTTTCAAAAGCAAATACAGCTTGTTGAAGGGATAACACTGTATTTCCAATGCCTTGCATTTTCACGTTGAGCTGGTTCAGATGTTCAGTCAGATCTACGAGATAGTAAAACTTGAGGAGCCACTCGGTGTCGGCTAGCTCAGGATGCCCGACGCCTTTCATTTCAAGGAAAGTCCGGATTTCGTTCAGGCAAGCCGCAAAACGGCTAAGCACCTTCCCTCTTGACAACCAACGCACATTGCTGTGCAAAAGCAGACCAGGATAGTTATTTACAACTTCATCCAGCAGTGTTTTAAACTGGCGATCATTTAAGGCTCGGGCAACAATAAAGTTGATCACACGAATGACCAGCGACATCACTTCGCCAAACTGCCTGTCACACATCTGAGCACAAAGTGCCTCTTGGTGTATAATGCAATGGAAACTTAGGATGGGTCTATTTTCATGTTCACGGAGAAGCGCCACAAATCCTTTGTTTTTCCCCACCATACACGGAGCACCATCAGTACACACTGAGAGAAGTTTATCCATAGGTAGACTTTTTTCTTGAGCAAACTCCATGAAAGACTTGAATAAATCCTCACCTCTTGTGGACCCTTTTAATGGCAGAACAGCAAGACTTTCTTCGCGCAGTGTGTCACCAACAGCATATCTTGCAATCACGCTGAACTGCGACAAATGGCTCACGTCTGTTGACTCATCCAAAGCCAGAGAAAAGAACGGCGCTGCATTTATGTCCTTCACTTGCGTTTCCTCCACTTTGTTTGCCATCACGATGGTACGATCATGAACAGTTCTTGCCGACAGAGGCATGTCTTGTATCCGTTTGATTATCTTGTCTTTGTTCGGAAGATCATCAAAAAGTTCATTGGCTACATCCAGCATGAACGTTTTAGCATACTCGCCATCTGTGAATGGTTTTCCGTTCCTCACTATTGCTAAAGAACCAGCAAAGCTAGCCGAATTATAATCACCTTGCCGGGTCCATACGCGGAGTTGCTGCTGGCTAGCTTGCACCCTGCTCAGAAGCTCTTGGCACGCTTTCTTTCTGCTGTCTCCCGCAGGGTATTTTGATGCAAAGGTAGCGTGGCGCGTGCCGAAGTGCCGCTTTACATTCGACCGTTTCAACGATGTAATTTTGTCATTGCAAATTAGACACACCGCAGAACCCGCTCTCTCCACAAAGGCGAATTCTTCGGTCCATTCGTCCTGAAATGTACGATACTCGTCGTCTTTTTTTCTTTTCGCCATCTTCTTCGTCGAAGGGTTAGCTTTGAGCTAATGACCGAGCAGACGCAGTCTCAGACTGATTCAAAAGGGGGCGTTTACCTGTTTTACCCAGCAACGGCAAACGTAGGCCAGTATCATCCAATTAAAATAATGGACAATTGCTCCTGCAGCCCTGAACAGGACATGCGCAGTGAAAAATCGATGGATGGATTAAAACAAGTGAGAATATTTTGTTTTATCTGCGAGCCATATGCAATCATCAAAAGAGCCACATCTGGCTCGCGAGCCATAGGTTCCCGACCCCTGCACTACACTATAGTACACACTATACTATAGTATACAGTATACACTACACTATAGTATACAGTACACACTATAGTATACACTAAACTATAGTATACACTACACTATAGTATACAGTACACACTACACTATAGTACACACTACAGTATAGTATATAGTACACACTGCACTGTAGTATACACTACACTATAGTATACACTATAGTATACAGTACACACTACACTATAGTATACAGTACACACTACACTATAGTATGCAGTACACACTACAGTACACTATAGTTTACAGTACACACTACACTATAGTACACACTACAGTATAGTATATAGTACACACTACACTGTAGTATACAGTACACTATAGTATACACTACACTATAGCATACACTATAGTATACAGCACACACTACACTATAGTATACAGTACACACTACACTATCGTACACACTACACTATAGTATATAGTACACAATACACTGTAGTATACAGTACACACTACACTATAGTACACACTACACTATAGTACACACTACACTATAGTATACAGTACACTACACTATAGTACACACTACAGTACACACTACACTATAGTACACACCACACTACAGTACACACTACACTACAGTACACTATAGTACACACGACACTATAGAACACACTACACTATAGTATACACTATAGTATACAGTACACACTACACTATAGTACACACTATAGTACACAGTACACACTACACTATAGTATTCAGTACACACTACACTATAGTACACACTACACTATAGCATATAGTACACACTACACTGTAGTATACAGTACACACTACACTACAGTACACACTACACTATAGTATATAGTACACACTACACTGTAGTATACAGTAGACTACACTATAGTACACACTACACTATAGTACACGCTACACTATAGTACACACTACACTATAGTACACACTACATTACACACTACACTATAGTACACACCACACTACAGTACACACTACACTATAGTACACACTACACTGTAGTATATAGTACACTACACTACAGTACACACTACACTATAGTACACACTACACTATAGTACACACTACACTGTAGTACACACTACACTATAGTACACACTACACTATAGTACACACTACACTGTAGTACACACTACACTATAGTGCACACCACACTACAGTACACACTACATTACAGTACACACCACACTACAGTACACTATAGTACACACGACACTATAGTACACACTACACTATAGTATACAGTACACACTACACTATAGTACACACTACAGTATAGTATATAGTACACACTACACTGTAGTATACAGTACACTACACTATAGTATACACTATAGTATACAGTACACACTACACTATAGTACACACTACACTATAGTATATAGTACACACTACACTATAGTACACACTACACTATAGTATATAGTGCACACTACACTGAAGTATACAGTACACTATAGTATACACTACACTATAGTACACACTATAGTATACACTACACTATAGTACACACTACACTATACACAACACTATAGTATACACTACACTATAGTACACACTACAGTACACTATAGTACACACGACACTATAGAACACACTACACTATAGTATACACTATGGTATACAGTACACACTACACTATAGTACACACTATAGTACATAGTACACACTACACTATAGTATGCAGTACACACTACACTATAGTACACACTACACTATAGCATATAGTACACACTACACTGTAGTATACAGTACACTACACTACAGTACACACTACACTATAGTATATAGTACACACTACACTGTAGTATACAGTAGACTACACTATAGTACACACTACACTATAGTACACGCTACACTATAGTACAAACCACACTACAGTACACACTACACTATAATACACACTACACTGTAGTATATAGTACACTACACTATAGTACACACTATACTGTAGTATATAGTACACTACACTACAGTACACACTACACTATAGTACACACTACACTATAGTACACACCACACTACAGTACACACTACACTATAGTACACACTATACTGTAGTATATAGTACACTACACTACAGTACACACTACACTATAGTACACACTACACTATAGTACACACTACACTGTAGTACACACTACACTATAGTGCACACCACACTACAGTACACACTACATTACAGTACACTATAGTACACACGACACTATAGTACACACTACACTATAGTATACAGTACACACTACACTATAGTACACACTACAGTATAGTATATAGTACACACTACACTGTAGTATACAGTACACTACACTATAGTATACACTATAGTATACAGTACACACTACACTATAGTACACACTACACTATAGTATATAGTACACACTACACTATAGTACACACTACACTATAGTATATAGTGCACACTTCACTGAAGTATACAGTACACTATAGTATACACTACACTATAGTACACACTATAGTATACACTACACTATAGTACACACTACACTATACACTACACTATAGTATACACTACACTATAGTACACACTACACTATAGTATAAAGTACACACTACACTATAGTATACACTACACTATAGTACACACTATAGTATACACTACACTATAGTACACACTACACTATACACTACACTATAGTACACACTACACTACAGTACACACTACACTATAGTATACACTACACTATAGTATACACTATAGTACACACTACACTACAGTACACACTATAGTATACAGTATACACTACACTATAGTATACACTACACTATACACTACACTACAGTAAACACTACACTACTGTAGCGACTCACTCTGAGATGGGGTTCTTAAGACACCGCCTTCATTTCTACACGTAAGGGAACCCCAGACGCCCTGCGCGCTGACTGCAAGTCAGCCGCACGTCCATCGCGTGGAGGTACTGCCTCGCTAGCGCAGTCGGCAGGCTGCCTGGCCAGCCAGCTAGCGACGTCGCCTAAAGGTGGTCGAGACCTGGGACGTGCGGTCACGGGAGGCAGGGGAGGCAGAGCCTTTACCTGTCATGCCACAATGAAAATAAGCTGTTACTAAAAGTAAAAAAAAATCTGATCAAATAAAGATTACGTTTTTCCCACTGATCTGTGTTATGCCATTTCTGTATGACTCCACGATCATTTTTTACAGTTAAAATCGCCAAATTTGCGGAGCTCCGCTGCAAATACAGGGAGGGGTGAGAGGTGAGGCAGCGACGAGCTCAGCCTCCCCTCTGATTGTGCAACCCCTCAATAACTGGATGGAGCGCGGGCAATAAGCGCGTGCCTGTTACTGTCTCAATATGTCACTAATGTAATGTTTGTAGACCCCTTCATTTCATGTCCTCGCCTTCCATAGTCCAGGTAACTTACTTCACGTATGTGTATAAAGATATTTAGACTCGCTGGTCTCATCGTGAAACTGCAATGAAAAAGCATCGGGGGAGGCAGCTATCACATCTGCCTCACTGAGGGGGACGTGTCTAACACGCCTCCTCAGTGAGGCCACGCCCCCTCTCAGTGAGGCCACGCCCCTCTCAGTGTGTGAATCTGGCTCTGACACTGGCCAGTGCCTGCCTAGCCATTGACCTCACCGCACGTCACTGGTCGAGACGAAGGGCGACACTGCCAGCAACGGCCCCGGGCCCCTCTCATATCCTGGCAAGGGCGGGGCGAGGTCACGCCCTAGCCACGCCCTACATAGCCACGCCCTACCTAGTCATGCACTACCTAGCCGTGCCCTACATAGCCGCGCCCTACATAGCCGCGCCCTACCTAGTCACGCCATACCTAGCCACGCCCAACATAGCCACGCCATACCTAGCCACGCCCTACCTAGTCGCGCCCTACCTAGTCACGCCCTACCTAGCCACGCCCTACCTAGCCACGCCCTACGTAGCCACGCCCTACCTAGCCACGCCCTACCTAGCCACGCCCTACATAGCCACGCCCTACCTAGTCACGCCCTACCTAGCCACGCCCTACATAGCCACGCCCTACCTAGTCACGCCCTACCTAGCCACGCCCTACCTAGTCACGCCCTACCTAGTCACGCCCTACCTAGCCACGCCCAACCTAACCACGCCCTACCTAGCCACGCCCTACCTAGCCACGCCCTACCAAGCCACGCCCTACATAGCCACGCCCCCCCCCCTTCTAGAAGCGACTTGCGGGTTCTCGGCTTCCAGATGGACCCCTGTCCTGGGCTCCCCACGTGATCTCCTCACGCCGACGTGTGCACTGCCCCCTGCCGTCAGTGCCCCTTACACCGTCACAAACCCGCGTTATTACACTACACTATACACTGCAGTACATACTATAGTACACACTACACTACAGTACACACTATAGTATACAGTACACACTACACTATAGTATACAGTACACACCACACTACAGTACACACTACACTATAGTACACACTATAGTATACAGTACACACTACACTATAGTATACAGTACACACTACACTATAGTACACACTACACTATAGTATATAGTACACACTACACTGTAGTATACAGTACACACTACACTATAGTACACACCACACTACAGTACACTATAGTACACACGACACTATAATACACACTACACTATAGTACACCCTACACTATAGTATACACTAGAGTCTACACTATAGTACACGCTACACGTATAGTTCCAACGTGCACACACACACACTGCAGTGTAGTGAAATATGCCGTGCGCACAGTTGGCCGAGGGGCAAGTCGATGCGCAGTGTGCAACACGTGAGGGTCGTTGATGTGGGTGGTGGTGATGATGGTTGATGTGGGTGGTGGTGATGATGGTTGATGTGGGTGGTGGTGATGATGGTTGATGTGGGTTGTGGTGATGATGGTTGATGTGGGTGGTGGTGGTGATGATGGTTGATGTGGGTGGTGGTGATGATGGTTGATGTGGGTGGTGGTGATGATGGTTGATGTGGGTGGTGGTGATGATGGTTGATGTGGGTGGTGGTGATGATGGTTCATGTGGGTGGTGGTGGTAATGATGGTTGATGTGGGTGGTGGTGATGATGGTTGATGTGGGTGGTGGTGATGATGGTTGATGTGGGTGGTGGTGATGATGGTTGATGTGGGTGGTGGTGATGATGGTTGATGTGGGTGGTGGTGATGATGGTTGATGTGAGTGGTGGTGATGATGGTTGATGTGGGTGGTGGTGATGATGGTTGATGTGGGTGGTGGTGATGGTGGTTGATGTGGGTGGTTGTGATGATGGTTGATGTGGGTGGTGATGATGATGGTTGATGTGAGTGGTGGTGATGATGGTTGATGTGGGTGGTGGTGATGATGGTTGATGTGGGTGGTGATGATGTGGGTGGTGGTGATGTGGGTGGTGGTGATGATGGTTGATGTGGGTGGTGGTGGTGATGATGGTTGTGGTGGTGGTGATGTGGGCGGTGGTGGTGGTGATGGTTCATGTGGGTGGTGGTGATGATGATGGTTGATGTGGGTGGTGGTGGTGATGGTCGATGTGGGTGTATAGATGTTGTGTGTGTAGTGTATAGTGTAGTGTATGTGTTGATAGCTATGTATATAGATGTGTGTAGTTTATAGTGTAGCGTATAGTGTAGTGTATGTGTTGATAGCTACACTACACTATAGTACACACTACACTAGAGTACACACTACACTATAGTACACACTACACTATAGTACACACTACAGTACACACTACACTATAGTACACACTACACTGTAGTATACAGTACACTACACTATAGTACACACTACACTATAGTACACACTACACTATAGTACACACCACACTATAGTACACACTACACTATAGTACACACTACACTGTAGTATACAGCAGACTATACTATAGTACACCCTACACTATAGTACACACCACACTACAGTACACACTACACTATAGTACACACTACACTGTAGTATACAGTACACTACACTGCACACTACACTATAGTACACACTACACTACAGTATACAGTACACTATAGTACACACTACACTGTAGTACACACTACACTATAGTACACACTACACTGTAGTACACACCACACTACAGTACACACTACAGTACACACTACACTACAGTACACTATAGTACACACGACACTATAGTACGCACTACACTGCAGTATACAGTACACACTACACTACAGTACACACCACACTACAGTACACTATAGTACACACGACACTATAGTACACACTACACTATAGTACACCCTACACTATAGTATACACTAGAGTCTACACTATAGTACGCGCTACACGTATAGTTCCAACGTGCGCACACACACACACTGTAGTGTAGTGAAATACGCCGTGCGTACAGTTGACCGAGGGGCAAGTTGATGCGCAGTGTGCAACACGTGAGGGTCGTTGATGTGGGTGGTGGTGATGATGGTTGATGTGGGTGGTGGTGATGATGGTTAATGTGGGTGGTGGTGATGATGGTTGATGTGGGTGGTGGTGATGATGGTTGATGTGGGTGGTGGTGATGATGGTTAATGTGGGTGGTGATGATGATGGTTGATGTGGGTGGTGGTGATGATGGTTGATGTGGGTGGTGGTGAAGATGGTTGATGTGGGTGGTGGTGATGGTGTGATTGATGTGGGTGGTTGTGATGTGGGTGGTGGTGATGATGGTTGATGTGGGTCGTGGTGATGGTGGTTGATGTGGGTGGTGGTGATGATGGTTGATGTGGGTGGTGGTGATGATGGTTGATGTGGGTGGTGGTGATGATGGTTGATGTGGGTCGTGGTGATGGTGTGGTTGATGTGGGTGGTTGTGATGTGGGTTGTGGTGATGATGGTTGATGTGGGTGGTTGTGATGTGGGTTGTGGTGATGTGGGTGGTGGTGATGATGGTTGATGTGGGTGGTTGTGATGTGGGTGGTGGTGATGATGGTTGATGTGGGTCGTGGTGATGATGGTTGATGTGGGTGGTTGTGATGTGGGTTGTGGTGATGTGGGTGGTGGTGATGATGGTTGATGTGGGTGGTTGTGATGTGGGTGGTGGTGATGATGGTTGATGTGGGTCGTGGTGTTGATGGTTGATGTGGGTGGTTGTGATGTGGGTGGTGGTGATGGTGTGGTTGATGTGGGTGGTGGTGATGATGGTTGATGTGGGTGGTGGTGGTGATGGTTGATGTGGGTGGTGGTGATGTGGGTGGTGGTGGTGATGGTTGATGTGGATGATGATGGTTGATGTGGGTGGTGGTGATGTTGGTGGTGGTGGTGATGGTTGATGTGGGTGGTGGTGGTGATGGTTCATGTGGGTGGTGATGATGATGGTTGATGTGGGTCGTGGTGATGATGGTTGATGTGGGTGGTTGTGATGTGGGTGGTGGTGATGGTGTGGTTGATGTGGGTGGTGGTGGTGATGATGGTTGATGTGGGTGGTGGTGGTGATGGTTGATGTGGGTGGTGGTGATGTGGGTGGTGGTGGTGATGATTGATGTGGGTGGTGGTGATGTTGGTGGTGGTGGTGGTGGTGATGGTTGATGTGGGTGGTGGTGGTGATGGTTCATGTGGGTGGTGATGATGATGGTTGATGTGGGGGTTGGTGGTGATGGTTGATGTGGGTGTATAGATGTTGTGTGTGTAGTGTATAGTGTAGTGTATGTGTTGATAGCTATGTATATAGATGTTGTGTGTGTAGTGTATAGTGTAGTGTATGTGTTGATAGCTATGTATATAGATGAGTGTAGTTTATTATGTAGTGTATAGTGTAGTGTATGTGTTGATAGCTATGTATATATGGTGTGTATAGTTTATAGTGTAGTGTATGTGTTGATAGCTATGTATATAGATGTTGTGTGTAGTTTATAGTGTAGTGTATAATGTAGTGTATGTGTTGATAGCTATGTATATAGATGTTCTGTGTAGTTTATAGTGTAGTGTATAATGTAGTGTATGTGTTGATAGCTAAATAGAAGCATTGTTTCACTCTGTCCCATGTGTGTGTCTCTCTCTGTGTCTCTGTGCTGGCTCTCTCTGCTTGAATGTCAGTATATGTGTCTGTGATCTGTACTCTATCACTTTTAACCTATAATTTAGCAATCTTTGAAATAACTTAATCAGCCAGACCATGCGTTAATTGTGTTTTGACCGACCCTCTGTGCTGCATTATATTGTTTCCAAAATTTTACTAAATCTTGTTTCAATTTGATGTGCTTCTCCATCTCTCTGTGTTTCCTCTCTCCCTTAAATTTAGCTCTTCTATACCTAATGATGATTGCTTGCTTTGCAATCGAAACGTCGTATGCTATCATGTAATTTTATTTCATTATTATTTCTTATTTCTACGTGACTTTACCGAAAAAAACAAAGAGTATTTTCAACCGCAAGTTCAAAAGTTCAAGTTTCAACCGCAAGTCCAAAATTTCAAGTTTCAACCGCAAGTCCAAAAGTTCAAGTTTCAACCGCAAGTTCAAAAAATGCAAGTTTCAACCGCAAGTTCAAAAGTTCAAGTTTCAACCGCAAGTTCAACAGTTCAAGTTTCAACCGCAAGTCCAAAAGTTCAAGTTTCAACCTCAAGTTCAAAAAGTTCAAGTTTTAACCACAAGTTCAAAAGTTCAAGTTTCAACCGCAAGTTCAAAAGTTAAAGTTTCAACCGCAAGTCCAAAATTTCAAGTTTCAACCTCAAGTTCAAAAAGTTCAAGTTTCAACCGCAAGTTCAAAAGTTCAAGTTTTAACCGCAAGTTCAAAAGTTCAAGTTTCAACCGCAAGTTCAAAAGTTCAAGTTTCAACCGCAAGTTCAAATTTCAAGTTTCAACCGCAAGTCCAAAAGTTCAAGTTTCAACCGCAAGTTCAAAAGTTCAAGTTTCAACCGCAAGTCCAAAAGTTCAAGTTTCAACCGCAAGTTCAAAAGTTCAAGTTTCAACCGCAAGTTCAAAAGTTCAAGTTTCAACCGCAAGTTCAAAAGTTCAAGTTTCAACCGCAAGTTCAAAAGTACAAGTTTCAACCGCAAGTTCAAAAGTTCAAGTTTCAACCGCAATTTGAAAGGCACCACGGGCGTGAGGTGGCGGCTCTCCCTGCTGGTGGAGTTGGCATGGTGGGCAGCTCTGCCAGTCGCCCCCCCACCCACCCAGTCAGTTGACCTCCCCACCACAATCCGAATTGTCTTGCGACCTCCTGCCGCGTGAGCTTCTGCCATTCCACTTTGGCTCCTCGCTCGTTCGTTCCGCCACAGGTTGCCATTGCGACGTCGCTCCGTGACATTGCCACTAGGCGGGGCTTCCCATGAAAGTGATAAAACTGTCTCATCTACCGGCGGCGGGCGCTTATAGACAATACGACTTTTTTTTTGAAACACGACAAAACAATTTGCGGGAAAAGTTAATTTTTTTATTAGAAAAGTAATTTGTCATCTCGAGCTGCTTTGTGGGGCGATGTCCCAACTCCCCCTTAGTGGATGAACCAACGCAGCAGCCCCCAGGTAGTGATTACATAAAGAGCCTCAACTCAGCGCACAACTCAAACGCCTGGAGACGTGGCAGCAGCAGCAGTCGAATCACGGCCGCACGCAGCAGCAGCAGCAGTAACGGCGTCATCCAGCAGCGGAGAGAGGAGCTGACCAGGGATTGTGTAAGTCGTCGGCCCTGCCTCCACTATAGTCTGTGTGGTTAGTAAAGAACACGAAGAGACGATGTGATGCAGCCACGACCGTCAATTACCCCTACAGGCCGGCAGGTGTCACCCTGTCATTACACAAGTTAAGGGATCAAAGAGGAGGCACGCGAACAACAAACGAGCACGGGGAAGACGCAGGTCGTCGCGAGCGGGGGAAAAACAATAGAAAGTGTTAAAACCGACGGGGGAGCGCCGTGAGAAAAATCCAACGGGACACGAGAGGCAAACGCTGAGACCCCGAGTGGAGGACGCGCCAGCGAACACGACTACAACCGAGTGGGAGGAGACGGCGGCGGAATCGGCGTTGGCGTTGGCGGTGAGAAGGCGTCGCCGTGAATGGAGGCCACCGCCGCCGGAGACGACAAGCTGGGCAGGGGGAGAGAAGGGAGTGGAAGGTGACGAGGGTGGAACACCGACCACCGGGCAGACCCTCATTGGGACCGTGAGAAGGCCAAAGTGGTCGCGACGTTTGTGCCGCCCGCTCTCGTTTCCTGTTTTTGTTTTACCGGGAAGCGGTGCGCGTCATCATCACGTCGCCCCAGTGCTAGCGATGCTTACTACACAACGCACCGGGTACTCGTTTGAGGCCGAGTCGACCTAGTGGAGGCCCAGGACCGGTTCAGATAATCGTCATTGGTGTTGGCCGTGAGCGGGAATCAAATCCGGTGTCGCCGGGTTCGTAGGGCGGCGTGCTGACCACTATACCACCGCTCCCCACACGCACACACACACATACACACATACACACACACATACACACACATATACACACACACATACACTATCGCTACACTATCGCTCACACATACACACATGCACACACACACATACATACACACGTACACACATACGTACACACATACATACATACACACATACATACATACACACATACACACACATACATACACACACATACACACACACATACACACACACATACAAACATACATACAAACATACACACACATACACACATATACAAACATACATACACACATACACACACATACACACATACACACACATACATACAAACATACATACAAATATACACACACATACACACATATACAAACATACATACACACATACACACACATACACACATACACACACACATACACACACATACACACATACATAACAACAACCGCCATTCGCCACTAAGTGGCGGTGACGTCACCACGACGCTTGTGCCAGGCCATGCGCACCTTGAGGCCACGTGGAGTGTCTAACGCCAGCTGGCAGGAGGTCACGGGACAGACCCAGCAGGTGCCACGGGTCGACTGACAGAACATGCTCTTCTGTCACTATGTAGTTCAGCAGATGTTCTTGCTTGCATCCATGATGGTGCGTGGATGCGCCGATGCCGGAACAGCGTGTTGGTAATGACAAGCCCATGGGCTGCACAAAAATTTAGCAGCCTCCTGCCGCTGTTATTGAGCTGATCTGGCTCATGCCTTCCAATCACTCCAGACCAGGTGACAGCATCATGACCAACTCAGGTGAGCACCTTTGACAGGTGCTCACCTGACTCATCGGCCTTGCCTGCATCCCTCCACGGATGTTCGTCTTCGGTGGGGGCATAACTAACCACGACCACCACTCCTTGCCTCCGGTTGATGGGAAGGCGAGCCCAAAGTAGCCTGGGGCTTACAGCTTCCCACACCTCACCGCCACGCTTCCACGCCCCTTTCATTCTTTTGTTTAGATAGAAGAGCCACTCGCTCTCTGTTGTTTAGCAGTCTCCTGCCCCGAGTAGAGGACTATCCACCCCTCATGGTGGCAGGAGCCAGAGCCGGTCTACCGGACCTGCTGAATATCGCAGAGATCCAGGCGGTTCTGGTCCATCTCCCGACAGAGGAGTGGCAGCCTCTCCTCCGCAGTGAGCGTTCGAACATTCCACGTGGCCACGCGTAGTGGTTTTTTGTTGTTGTTTCTGGAGGAGCTCCGATGGTGAGGATTCAGTCTCCCGGCTCCGCCAAATGGGGTTTTGGCCAGGAGATGTCATAGATGCCTGTCCTCCGGCACAAGCTTATTAATTAAAAATTTCATTCATGATTTAGTCGTAATTAATTGAAGGTGGAGGGGTTACCAACCCCTCGCACCCGTCCAGATCCCCCATTTGGTCGCTGTGGTGGTCACAAACACCATGAAGGGAAAGGCCAATTTAAATTGTCCCTCCTCCCACGGCACCGCCCACGACAGCGTTGCAGTCCGGCACCACGAAGAGGTAGGGGGTTGTTTTCTTGCTCCCCACACACACACACAGACACACGCACACACAGACAAACTCACACACACACAGACGCACACACACAAACGCACCTGGCCGTGTCGTGCAGCGCGTCAGTGACGGCGGTAACGAGGCGGCTGAACGAGGGCCGCCAGGAGCTCTCCTGCTGCCAGCAGCTCAGCATGAGGCGGCGGAGAAGCATGGGGCAGTCCATGGGGCACGGCAGACGCCAGCCGCCCTCTACTGCCTCCATCACCTGGGGGGTACGAGACCCATAGACTACTCACACAGAGACCCATACAGTACTACTCACACAGAGACCCATAGAGTACTCACACAGAGACCCATAGACTACTCACACAGAGACCCATAGAGTACTCACACAGAGACCCATAGACTACCCACACAGAGACCCATAGACTACTGACAGAGACCCATAGAGTACTACTCACACAGAGACCCATAGACTACTCACACAGAGACCCATAGAGTACTACTCACACAGAGACCCATAGAGTACTACTCACACAGAGACCCATAGAGTACTACTCACACAGAGACCCATAGACTACTCACAGAGACCCATAGACTACTCGCACAGAGACCCATAGAGTACTACTCACACAGAGACCCATAGACTACTCACACAAAGACCCATAGACTACTACTCACACAGAGACCCATAGACTACTCATACAGAGACCCATAGACTACTCACACAGAGACCCATAGACTACTCACACAGAGACCCATAGAGTACTACTCACACAGAGACCCATAGACTACTCACACAGACACCCATAGACTACTCACACAGAGACCCATAGAGTACTACTCACAGAGAGACCCATAGAGTACTCGCACAGAGACCCATAGACTACTCACACAGAGACCCATAGACTACACGTACAGAGACCCATAGACTACACACAGAGACCCATAGAGTACTCACACAGAGACCCATAGAGTACTACTCACACAGAGATCCTTAGACTACTCACAGAGAGACCCATAGAGTACTACTCACACAGAGACCCATAGAGTACTACTCACACAGAGACCCATAGAGTACTACTCACACAGAGACCCATAGACTACTCACAGAGAGACCCATAGAGTACTACTCACACAGAGACCCATAGAGTACTACTCACACAGAGACCCATAGAGTACTACTCACACAGAGACCCATAGACTACTCACACCGAGACCCATAGACTACTCACACAGAGACCCATAGACGACTCACACAGAGACCCATAGACTACTCACAGAGAGACCCATAGACTGCTCACACAGAGACCCATAGACTACACACAGAGACCCATAGAGTACTCACGCAGAGACCCAGAGACTACACACAGAGACCCATAGAGTACTCACGCAGAGACCCATAGACTACTCACACAGAGACCCATAGACTACTCACACAGAGACCCATAGAGTACTCACAGAGACCCATAGACTACTCACAGAGACCCATAAACTACTCGCACAGAGACCCATAGACTACTCACACAGAGACCCATAGACTGCTCACACAGAGACCCATAGACTACTCACACAGAGACCCATAGAGTACTCACACAAAGACCCATAGACTACTCACACAGAGACCCATAGACTACTCACACAGAGACCCATAGACTACTCACACAGAGACCCATAGACTACTCACACAGAGACCCATAGACTACTCACACAGAGACCCATAAACTACTCACACAGAGACCCACAGACTACTCGCATAGAGACCCATGGACTACTCGCACAGAGACCCATAGACTCACCACACAGAGACCCATAGACTACTCACACAGAAACCCATAGACTAATCACACAGAGACCCACAGCCGCACACAGAGACCACAGACTACTCACACAGAGACCGCAGACACACACACAGAGACCCATAGACTACTCACACAGAGACCCATAGACTACTCACACAGAGACCCACAGCCGCACACAGAGACCACAGACTACTCACACAGAGACCCATAGACTACACACAGAGACCCATAGAGTACTCACACAGAGACCCATAGACTACACACAGAGACCCATAGACTACTCACACAGAGACCCACAGCCGCACACAGAGACCACAGACACACACACAGAGACCCATAGAGTACTCACACAGAGACCCATAGAGTACTCACACAGAGACCCATAGACTACTCACACAGAGACCACACACACACACACAGAGACCACACACACACACACAGGGGTGCCGGTGCTGAACTCACGTCCCGGTTGCTCATGTCCCAGTACGGCCGTTCGCCGTACGACGTCACCTCCCACATGACGATGCCGTAGCTCCACACGTCGCTCGCCGACGTGAACCTGAGCTGTGCGATGGCCTCCGGGGCGGTCCAGCGGATCGGGATCTTCCCCCCCTGGTGGGGAACATTCACAACGGGACCTCGCCCTCGGGTCCGGCACGCGGGGCTCTCGCGGCCCGACGTCGTCGGCACGCGGCGAAGGGTTTGCCGGGTCAAAGCCGGCGTCGCGAGTTCGCGCCGCCTCAACGCGCCGAGCGGCGCGCCGGACCGCCACCTCGCGAGCGACGGACGCCCCGACGGTGGCGTTGTCCTCGTGCCGTTCGCCCCTCGGCGTCGTTCCCCGGTGTGACGTCGGCGAGACGAGACCATCAAGAAACCCGTCTCCGGTGTGGACCCGTGAATCCCAAAGACAACGGCACCGTACGCTGCACGTTCGCACTTTCACCGCGCGTGTGTGTGTGTGTGTGCGCGTGTGTGTGTGTGTGTGTGCGTGGGTGCGTGTGTGCGTGTGTGTGTGCGTGTGTGCGTGTGTGTGTGCGTGCGTGTGCGTGTGTGTGCGTGTGCGCGTGTGCGCGTGTGTGTGTGTGCGTGTGTGTGTGCGTGTGTGTGCGTGCGTGTGTGTGTGTGCGCGTGTGTGTGTGCGCGTGTGTGTGTGCGCGTGTGCGTGTGTGTGTGCGTGTGTGCGTGTGTGTGTGTGCGTGTGTGTGTGCGTGTGTGTGTGTGTGAGGTTAATGCATTTCGCTCGACGCACGGCGGCGGCAAGTACTTTCGGCGAAAAACGGAAGCCCCTTAGGGAGCGGTAACGCCGAGCCGACACACGCCGGGCCGGTGTGGCTTTGCCTTCTCCTCGACTCCGGCCGAACGTCGGCCGAACGTCGGCCGAACGTCGGCCGTTGACGACGCCGGCAGTTCTTTTTTCCTGCCCCGCCTTACCCGGGAGGTGTACGCTCCCTCGGGGTCGGCGTCCAGTAGAAGCGTCCGCGAGAGGCCAAAGTCGGACACCTTGCACGTCAGCTCGCCACTCACGAGCACGTTGCGGGCGGCCAGGTCGCGGTGCACATAGCCCCTGCGGGACAGGTACTCCATGCCCGATGCGACGTCACGCAGCATCCCGAGCAGCTGGGTCACCACAAGGTGCCCCTTCTTCATCTACGCCGTGCCCGGTCAGAGGGGGGAGGGAGGGAGGAAGGGAGGGAGGAGAGAGGAGGGAGGAGGGGAGGAGAGGGGGGAGAGGGGGGAGGAGAGGGGGGAGAAGGAAGAGGAAGGGAGGGAGAAGAGGAGGCGATGAGGAGCCGCCTGGGTGACGTTGTGCTGCTTGTGCGGCCGTCTGGAATGCTCTTCCGGGAGCTGCTATGTGCGTTTAAGTCATCGTTGTCTATACTAATTTGTTTAGAACTCTCGCTTGTTGTGTTTAGTTTGTCCCCCCCCCCCCCCCGCGCCAGTTGGCTACGTAAGGTACAAAGGAAGTTTGACGCAGACGCGTGCAGTTGTCACCACAAGCGGAGCCCCGGTTAGTAGGAACTACGGCACACACACACACAACAACGCCACCGTGTGCTCTCCATTTGTGGACAGTTACACACACAACCGCTGAGGAGTGTGAGACTGCAACACACCGATGATCGCATCATTTGGCATTGCCACTTCTTACCCTGAGGAATAAATCCAAGGAATGGTTTTCCATGAATTCGGTGATGATCATGACAGGTTTACCTTCGTCGAGAGGACAAGAAAACCAAACGTTAGCAATCCACGCACAGCATTCACGACTTATACCGTAACATCATCACTTGGTCACATACACACCTTGTATCTCTGACAAGATGCGTCGCTGTGGGTTCATACACAGGGACTCCTCTACTTACGAATGTTCCTCTTACGAACTCTCAGAGGTACAAACAAACCTGTTCGTACGTCCGGTTGCCCGTTCTGAACCGAGAGTCAGAGGTTCAACCTCTGCGCAATAGATGGTGGTGGCATCTGCATCTGCAGAACGTGAAGAACCAGTGGCATCTACATCTGCAGAACGTGAAGAACCAGTGGCATCTACATCTGCAGAACGTGAAGAACCAGTGGCATCTACATCTGCAGAACGTGAACCAGTGGCATCTACATCTGCAGAACGTGAAGAACCAGTGGCATCTACATCTGCAGAACGTGAAGAACCAGTGGCATCTACATCTGCAGAATGTGAAGAACCAGTGCATCTACATCTGCAGAATGTGAAGAACCAGTGGCATCTACAGCTGCAGAATATGAAGAACCAGTGGCATCTACATCTACAGAACGTGAAGAACCAGTGGCATCTACATCTGCAGAACGTGAAGAACCAGTGGTATCTACATCTGCAGAACGTGAAGAACCAGTGGCATCTACATCTGCAGCACGTGAGGAACCAGTGGCATCTACATCTTTAGAACATAAAGAACCAGTGGCATGTAGTGTATAGTAGTGTATAATGTAGTATAGAGGAGTGTAGTGTATAGTCGTGTATAGTGTTGTGTATAGTGTAATGTGCAGTGTGTATAGTGTAGTATAGAAGTACACCACACCGGTGTGTTGGAGAGCAAATCCACAACATTTCCAATCTGAGTACAATCACCAGTGATTACAACAACGGGCATAATCAGCTGGACAGCCAGCTACATAACAGACTTGCCAGTTTTAAACTTGGTTCGAAGCTTTTGTGACTGCAGGAATTAATCTTTGTTTTTTTCGGTAAAGTCACGTATAAATAAGAAATAATAAAATAACATAATAGCGTCCGACGTTTCGGTTGTATACATCTGGGGTTATGTATTTCCCCTCTCTCTTAAATTTAGTTCTTCTGTACCTGATGATGGCTGCTTGCGTTGCAACCGAAACGTCGTACGCTATTATGTTATTTTATTACTTCTTATTTATATGTGACTTTACCGGAAAAAACAAACAAAGATTAATTGCCAGTTTTTAGTTTGTTTAAAATGCGTGTGGCATCGATTGGACGTTCTCGAAGCTCACTCTTGGTGACGACGCCCTCCAGGCGGACGATGTTGTCATGCTCGAACTGGCCCATGATGCTCGCCTCACACAGGAAGTCCTGCTGCTGCTGCTGCTTGCTGGATCCGCCCTTCAGCGTCTTGATGGCCACGCGCACTGTCGCCGCCCCTCCGCTGCTGCCCTGGCGCTTCAGGTATCCGACGTGCACCTTCCCAAACTCTCCTGCGGGCCGAGGGGTCGATGACAGTGGGTAGCACGTAGAGCAGGTGTGAGGACCCCCCCCCCCCCGTCCAGCTGCTAAGTAAGGTTCGTCACGTGAATAAAACGTGCCGATTGCTTGCTGGTTGTGCACTGGCCGGTCGCTGTGTGGTGCATGTGTTGGGGAGTGTGAACCCACGGCAAACGACGGGGTGCTGCAAAACAATGTTAACACTTTTCGATTTGAAGCTTTCGTGACTGCGAGGATTCATCTTCTTTGGTTCTTTCGCTAAAGTCACCACCACGTAGAATGAGACTAAAATAATAAATTACTAAAATAAAATAACGCGGTAAAACTCTCACGACGTTTCGGCCACAACGCAAGCGGCCTTCATCAGGTGAAGGGGACGAGACTGTCTGGAGGACAGCGCTGTCCAGACAGTCTCGTCCCCTTCACCTGATGAAGGCCGCTTGTGTTGTGGCGGAAACGTCGTGAGAATATTATTGTGTTATTTTATTTTATCAATTTATTATTTTATTCTCATTCTACGTGACTTTACCGAAATAACCAAAGAAAATGTTAACACTTATATTGGACTATTGGTTTTTCATGGAAAGAGAACGGATAATAATAATACTACGCTGTAACATGATAACAAATCCATAATGGAGATTTTTTTTCTCTGGTTAGTGCACGTAAATTTATAAATGTATGGCTAAACTCGCCACCACCCGACCCAGCCAACTAGTAAGGCTTGTCACGTATGGATGATCTGGGTTCGCGAAAGCCTACGTGTTAAACATGATAACAAATGTAACGTTAATAGCTTCCAAAAGTCAAAGAGTTTCTCCCACTCGTTCGCCGTCGTTGTCACCGTGCGCCTGGAACCTTCTCCAGGCGGTCTCCAGAGCCCCGGAGGCACAAACATTTCTTGCGGCGGCGTTGCAAATTCTCAGCAGTGTCAACATTTGAAGTGGGCGCCCTGAGAGTAAGTTTTAGTTAACGGGTACCACGGTACAGACGTGCCCGCCCCCGTCCCCCCCCCCCCCCCCCCCCCCGTTCACCTGCTCCGATGACGCGTCCAAGTTTGATTCGCGAGGCGTCGATTTCCGTCGCGAACTCGCGGAGAGCATCGCTGGGCTCGTCGTAGTCGTGTGGGTCAATGTACAGCCTGAAGCCCGGCATCTTCACTGTGGGTGGCAACGGCGAAATCAACCGTGCACAGGGTGTGTGTGTGTGTGTGAGTGTATGAGGGGTGGTGTGTGAGGGGTGGTGTGTGTGGGGTGGTGTGTGTGTGAGTGTCCGGCAAAACAACCCCCTACCTCCTCGCGGTGCCGGACGGGAAACTCTGTCGTGGACAGTGCTGTGGGGGGAGGGCCAATTCCGATTGGCCCCTCCTCTCATGGCGTCTGTGACCACCACAGTGGCTAAACGGGGGCTCTGGACGGGTACGAGGGGCCGGTAACCCCTCCACCTTCAACATTTTCACCACGAAACTACGAATAAAAAATTTAACTAATAAGCTTGTGCCGGAGGCCCCGGGGGGACAGGCGTCTATGACGTCTCCTGGCCAAACCCCAATTGGCAGAGCCAGGAGATTGAATCTCTACCCTCGGGTCTCCTCCAGAAACAACGAAAAGCCACTTCGTGTGGCCACGTGGAATGTTCGAACGCTCACTGCGGAGGAGAGGCTGCCACTCCTCTGTCGGGAGCTGGACCGGTACCGCCTGGATCTCTGTGGCATTCAGGAGGTCCGGTGGACCGGTTCTGGCTCCTGCCACAATGAGGGGTGGACAGTCCTCTACTCGAGGCAGCAGACTGCCAAACAACAGGGTGTGGCTCTTCTTTTGAACACAAGAATGAAGGGGGCATGGGAGCGTGGTGATGAGGTGTGGGAAGCTGTAAGCCCCAGGCTACTTTGGGCTCGCCTTCCCATCAACCGGAGACGAGGAGTGGTGGTCGTGGTTACTTATGCCCCCACCGAAGACGAACATCCGTGGAGGGATGCAGGCAAAGCCGATGAGTCAGATGCCTTCTATGACCTGTCACAGGTGCTGGCTAAAGTGGCCCCTCGGGATAGAGTCATCTTGTTTGGTGACTTCAATGCCCGAGTTGGTCATGATGCTGGCACCTGGTCTGGAGTGATTGGAGGGCATGGGCCAGATCAGCTCAATAACAACGGTAGGAGGCTGCTTGATTTTTGTTCAGCCCATGGGCTTGTAATTACCAACACGCTGTTCCGGCATTGGCGCATCCACACAACATCATGGATGCATGCCGGGTCCAAGCAAGAACATCTGCTGGACTACATAGTGACGAATCAGCGGATGCGAGCCCATGTCTTTGACACCAGGACCTACCGTGGAGCTGATCTGCCCTCTGACCATCGACTAGTCATCTGTGAGATGCGCCTGCCATTCTTCCACTCCGGTGGTGGGTGTACACCCAGGACCCCATTCCAACCTAAAGTGGCCTAGTCTCAGTTATCTGATGAAAGTTGCAAGCGAGAATTTCATCATCGCTTGCGGCTGGGGTTGGCATCGTCCCCCACTCCTCCTGATGTCGAGGGTAAATGGGCGAGGTTTAGGACTGTGACTCATGCAGCTGCATTGGCTGCTTTGGTTACGCAGTCCAGACCTCCCCAGAGACCCTGGCTGAAAGAGGAGGTGATCAGGATAGTTTAGAAAAAGCGACAGGCCCACTGTCATCGGCTACAGAATCCCACATCAGAGAATGAGGAGGCTTACCGCAGCCTTCGCTCGGAGGTTCGGAGAGCCGTGAGGCGCTGCAAGGATGGGTGGTGGTCGTGGGTTGCTGAGGAGATGGAGACTGCCTCAGTGGCCCGTGATCACAAATCTCTATTTAACTCCATCAAAAAAGCAACCTGCAGCGCCACACCTATTACCAACATTAGGGGAAAAAACGGTGATCCAATCTCCGACCCCCAGGAACCGGTTTGCAGATTTGCTGAGCATTTCTGTGAGGTCCTGGAGGAGGCACAAAGTGGGGATGACCCTGCTGAGGCTGCGGTGCCTCAAATATTGGAAGAAGTCACCCCCTGTGAGTGGCTGGCTGAGGTGCCATCTGTTGAGGAAGCACTGAAGGCGATCCGGAGTCTGAGACCAGGAAAGGCACCGGGCAGAGATGATCTCCCAAGCGAAATGCTGAGGGAGGGTGGCGTTTGTGCACAGACTGCCCTATATGACATCATAACAACAGTCTGGACCACTGGACAGGTTCCACAGGATTGGAAGGATGCCCTGGTGGTCCCCCTCTTTAAGAAGGGGGACCGCACAGACTGTAACAACTACAGGGGCATCTCACTCCTCAGTGTGCCGGGAAAGGTCCTGGCAAGGATTATTCAACATCGCCTTGCCAGGCACGCTGAGGAGAGGCTTGCGGAGCCCAAATGCGGTTTCAGGAAAGGGCGGTCCTGCACAGATGCGATATTTTCTGTCCGTCTGCTACAGCAGATGTGTAGGGAATTCCAGCAAGACCTACATCTCTGCTTTAGTGACCTGGTCAAGGCCAGGTCACACCGCCCTCTCCAGCTGCGACATGATTCCCAGTCGCACGCTCGTTGTCACGCGCTTCGCTCCGTCCCCGTTGCTCGAGGGTGAAGATGGCAATGGCGGTAACGGTGATTGTGGTTGGTGTGCTGGTGGCAGGTGGGGTTTTTGCCACCTCTTCGTGGGAAGAGGAAGAACACTGTCTCTCAATAGTGGAGATGCGGAGAGCGACTTGTGTATGCATCAATGTCTTGAGTGGCGTACCACTACCACCACCAACATCGGAGGGTGGAGGAGCGATACTCACAACAACGAGCGGAGCGCCGGGTGGCTAAAGCACAGCGGGTTGGCACAGTAGGGGGCACAGGTGGTGCATCAGCCAGTCATCTCAGTCAGTCGACCTGTGGCACCTGCTGGGTCTGCCCCGTGACCTCCTGCCGGTGGGCGTTCGACACTTCGCGTGGCCTCAGGGTGCACATAGCCTGGCACAAGCGTCGTGGTGACGTCACCGCCACTTAGTGGCGAATGGCGGTTGTTGTTGTGAGTGTATGAGGGGTGGTGTGTGAGGGGTGGTGTGTGAGGGGTGGTGTGTGTGTATGTGTGTGAGAGGTGTGTGTGTATGAGGGGTGGTGTGTGTGTGTGTATGAGGGGTGGTGTGTGTGTATGAGGGGTGGTGTGTGTGTGTGAGTGGTGTGTGCGTGTGTATGAGGAGTGGTGTGTGTGTGGGTGTATGAGTGGTGTGTGTGTGTGAGGTGTGTGTGTGTGTATGAGGAGTGGTGTGTGTGTGTATGAGTGGTGGTGTGTGTGTGTGTGAGAGGTGTGTGTGTATGAGAAGTGGTGTGTGTGTGTGTATGAGTGGTGTGTGTGTGTATGAGGAGTGGTGTGTATGAGGTGTGTGTGTGTGTATGAGAGGTGTGTGTGTATTAGAGGTGTGTGTGTATGAGTGGTGTGTGTGTGTGTATGAGTGGTGTGTGTATGTGTGTGTATGAGTGGTGTGTGTGTATGAGGTGTGTGTGTGAGAGGTGTGTGTGTGAGTGGTGTGTGTGTATGAGAGATGTGTGTGTGTATGAGATGTGTGTGTGTGTGTTTTAGAGGTGGTGTGTGTGTCTGTGCGCACGAGGTGGAGCAGCGTTTACCCCGCACGCTGTAGAAGCGAGGTCGTCTCTCTTCGCGAGGCTCCGACTCTGCTGCTTGCCAGTGACCACTCCTCCTCCTGCTCCTCCTCCTTCAAACGCAACGCGATGCACGCAGCCATCAAGGCGGCGGCGGCGGCAGTGCTGAAGAAGCGAGTTCGCTCTGGAGGATGCCGCCTCTTACCCAACGTTCAGGGAGATTGCCTCTTGGTGGTGCAGCCAGATCACGTGGGAACACTCAGAACGCCCGTGGGACCCCCCCCCCAGTGTGACCCCCCCCCAGTGTGACCCCCCCCCAGTGTGACCCCTCAGTGTGACCCCCCAGTGTGACCCCCCCCAGTGTGACCCCCCCCCCCCAGTGTGACCCCCCCCACCTCTTCTTGACGATGATGCAGGCAGCAGCGATGAGCAGCATCAGCCCCACGAGGCCAGCGGACAGCAAGGAGGCCCAGAGGGTCACTTCCTGAGTCGCTTGTGCTGGGGGAGGGGGAGGGAAAGAGTTACAAACACATCCTTCACTTACTACAACAACCACAACAACCACAACAACCACAACAACAAACACAACAACTACAACAACACCACAATAACCACCAACACAACAACAAACAACAGGACAACACCTACAACAACAACCACAACAACTACAACAGACAGGAGGGGTGGGGTGGTGGTGCTGTTGGTGGGGTCGTGGTAGGTTGGTAGTGGGGTTGGTGGTGGCGTAGTGGTTGGATGGGGATGGTGCTGGTGAGTGGTGGTGGTGGTGGGTGGTGGTCCTTGTGGCGTAGTGGTTGGGTGGGGATGGTGCTGGTGAGTGGTGGTGGATGGGTGGTGGTGGTGGCGTAGTGGTTGGGTGGGGATGGTGCTGAGATGATGGGGATGGTGCTGGTGAGTGGTGCTGGTGAGTGGTGGTGGTGGGGTGGTGGTGGTGGCGGCGTAGTGGTTGGGTGGGGATGGTGCTGGGGTGGTGGTTGGTGGTGGTGGGGTTGGTAGTGGTTGGTGGTGGGTGGGTGGTGATTGGTGGTGGGTGGTGGTGGTGCTGGTTGGTGGTGGTGGGGTGGTGGTTGGGGGTTGGTGGTGGTGGGGTTGGTGGTGGTTGGTGGTGGTGGGGTTGGTGCTGGTTGGTGGTGGGTGGGTAGTGGTTGGGTAGTGGTTGGGTAGGGTTGATGCTGGTTGGTGGTGATTGGGTGGTGGTGGCTGGTGGTGGTGGGTGGTGGCTGGATTGGGTGGTGGTGATGATTGGGTGGTGGTGGTGATTGGGTGGTGGTGGTGATTGGGTGGTGGTGGTGGTGATTGGGTGGTGGTGGTGATTGGGTGGTGGTGGTGGTGATTGGATGGTGGTGTTGTTGCTCACGTGCGGGAGACGTCTGGAAGTGGAGTGTGGGGCTGTAGTCTCCGTAGCCGGCGGCGTTGCGAGCGCGGACCTGCAGTGAGTAAACCGCGGCATGCCGGAGCCCCGTCACGGTGATGCTCGGCACGCTGGAGATCAGCCTCATTACCTCTCTCTCGTCGTCGTCATCCTGGTGGGGGGGGGGGTACAGATGGGGGGGGGGGTACAGATGGGGGGGGTACAGATGGGGGGGGGATGGGTTCAGACTCATCCCACAGAGACCCATTGAACCTGGGTCACGTGGTTCACAGTATATTTTTGTGTTAACTCTACTGCCCTCCACTTGCTAATGCAAAGACAAAGAACCCCCGTATAGTGTCAGCAGACTGTCGGGGCGAGTGCTGTTAGCGGCCACCTATGGAGGCACACGAGGGGGTGGGTGGTCAGCACCACGCCCGGCCGCCTTTGTATCCACAATGGTGATGTTGTTGTATACGGCCCTTTTTCCACAATTAATATCCATAAGAATATTTACGGATGCATACACCTAGATTTCTTTTTCCTTTCTTTCGTGACAAACAATTTATATTTTTTAATGAATAAAACCCGTAAGCCAGAAACACAAAAAACCAGATGTCGGTCATAAACAGGCCATATATATATAAAGAAATAATAAAACTCTCAAGGCGAGGATGTAACAGCTATCGGCAAAAATTTCCAGGTGAACAAGAGTTTGATGGGCCCTTAGGAAAGGTCCCTCCGAGGTCAGAACACCAAGAGAGTAGACACGGAGACGCCAACAGGGTAAATCGTATACATATTCTTTTCCTTATTTGCCAGTAAAAAAAAAGGCAACAACAAGAATAAGATAGAATTAGCGATCCTAACGCTCACTCCAATTAAGAACAGGCCACCAGACACATCAGTGAATTATTATCCAATGATTAATTCGCTATCAAATGATTTTCACCTTTAATACTTTTACTGTTAAAACAAAGCTTGGAGCAGGAATACCGAGTCACATCAAAGGTTATCGAGAAGGAATGAGACAATGGGTAAACTTGCAAAAGAATTTAAACAATATCCCAAGCAACCCCGACCACCTTTGTCCCTCTCACAGCGCGGAGAAGCAGGAATTACACCTTATCACAAGGGGCCATCTGGAAAAGCCAGCCGGGTTTGATGAGGAGACACACCCCACCCCACACACGGCAACCAGGCAAAGACAGTTTTAAAGAAAATTGCAATATAATATTAATAATAACAACGTGTTAACCTTACACGACATTCCATTATAGAACCTTACAGAACCAAGGGATATGGATTCCAACAATCAAGAAACAGACCTCTTAAACTCAGGATGATAATTATTTTTCTTTTTAATAATTCTATCATAACAATTCGAACCTCGGTAAAACTGAGAGGTGTCGGGAGGACGTAGTTACAAACACGAGTCTTGGCGAACATGGGACCAAATGGTATTTGAGAAATATAAGTCGAAAGTATAAAGAGGTGCTCCCGACCACCTTTGTCTCTCCCAAAGAGCGCGAGAGAGGAATTTCACGCCAGGGCAAACAGATCGTTATCGCGGGGACCATCTGCCACACACGGGACTTAGTAGTGGCCCCCACCCCACCCTGCACACGGGCAGCAAAAGAGCGTATCTACTCGTTCACCAACGTCCGTCGAGTCCGAACCAACTACTGAAAGAAGAATCAACTGATACGTATGATACACTGCCCCCCACTACACGACAAACCAGACGTCTGCTTGACGCAAAGAATCGATTCCGAACATTGGCCTACTCTTTCACCACTCATACCATTCAACACACACACACACGGGTCATTAACAAAGCCTAAAACCTCAAGCCATTGAACCATCCGTGATTGTGGAAACATCGCAACGACCGAGTGAATAATCCATCGTTTTTAAGAGTGTTCATAATTTTCCTCTGTAATATTGTGCTGGGGCTGTACTTCTAACCGCATAAATTACCAACTGACCCATTAAGAAGGATTAATTCTTGGCACCTCACCACGGAGCGCCGCTCGCGGGGGTGAAGAGCGTGCTCAACCGGTTCCCTGTCAGGGATCTGGCCACAATTAATTAAAAGATTGGCCCGAGATAAGGATCTAAAAAGGAAACATCGCCACCCATTGAGTCGCGTTGAGAAGTCGATTAGAAATACTTGAGTCGTTCGTTAATATTTTCTTTCTACATAATCTTGCTGGTATCCACGAATGAAATAACGAATTCAAACGCATATTTGTGCCTCCAAGAATAATACTGGTTGGAGTGCCCTTTCAACGAGTAGCGTTGCATAATAATTAGGCATCCTATTGTTAACAACGTGACAATAATTGCATTAAGGGCCGCGCATGATCAATAACCGAATGCTGTGTTGTGTGACAATTCAAGTAACGAAGCATTGCGGCCATCGAGTGTTGTTGATAAGGTAATTAGAAGTATTTCAGTCGAACGCTTTAAATTCATAATCGTTATGAATCAATGAACGAACATCAACGTGGTACTGTGCTGACGATTTCAAGCATAATAACTTCGCATATCAGAATGTATTAAGGATTGGATACGAATCAAAGACCAAGTGCCGTATTGTGTAATAATTCAAGTATACGAGTTTGCATATTATAAAGTTAAGGTTTGATAGAATAGTTCGCATATTTTTAATCTCTCTCTCAACAACCGATCGATTGCGTTACGCGTCGGGAATTAACCACAGGTGCCGCTATCGAGGTGAAACAACGCAATCGTGATGTTATCATGTTAACGCTGTGTTGAAATTCCAAATCCCGAGATTGAGTTTTCATATTATCCAAAAATTAAAGTTAGCTAGAAATAAAATTGATAAAAGCAGAACGTTTGTGTGTGATTCTTCCTGAAATCCTGCATAATATTGTTCTGCGTATGAGATCTGAATCCTGGGGACCTATCATAAGTACACTATCACCACACATAATCCATAACACACATAATTCATAATGTTCAATCGAGAGTAATCGTATCCTTATCGATAATACGGAATTAAAGAGCAGAGTCGAATCGACTCTCTCTCATTCACGCTCACAACGCCTGCGTCACTGCATACGATTAATTGCGTTATTCCAATTCATAACACAATCCTCGTCACCGAGGCTCGACCTTATAATCCATAACGACCTGCATTATCATAACCACGCCCACTCGCATAAATTAATACGATTATCTCTCGAATCAGCATAATTTATGCGCATAATTACACTGATTAACATAATCTCGGATAAATTATGCGAATCTCAAATTTCATTTAATTTTCATTATTTTCATCAATTTTCATAACACCTATATATACAACAATGTTTACTACACACCGCACCAGGGTACTCAATTTGAGGCTGAGTCGACCTAGGGGAGACCCAGGACTCGTTCAGATTATCGTCACCGGTGCCGGTTGCCGTGAGCGGGAATCGAACTCGAGACGCCGGGTTCGTAGCGCAGCGTAGCGCGTACCGCTGCACCACCGCTCAGCACGCACGCGCGTGCACATTCACACGCACACGCGCGCAAGTAAAATGGATAATCGCGAGCCGCTACGCACCTCGTCAAAGCATTTGACTTCATAGTCCATAACGATGCCATTGGGCTGCTCCGGCTCGGCCCAGGTCAACAGGACGGCGTCTTCAGAGACGTTCTCCGTGTGGACACGCACCACGGGTGACGGTGCTGCGGGCAATCACAGCACGTGGTCACGCGCTAACTCATTTGTTTACCCCCCTGGCCAACGTCTCGAGGTGCGGTGAGTGACAATCGGTGTGCGTTTCCCCTTGCTGCTGAATGAAATACGAGTTGCGGTGAGATGTTCAAACACCAAGCAGACGGACGCCGCTTTGCGAGCAATCAACTCAACTTGCAACAGCCACACACGCGGTGCTTTGTGGTGAACATGCGAACATGGCTATGATGATGATAATTATAACAGATGATGCATTGTCTTTAAGAATAATAATTAGAGTGGTATATGCATTAAGAATAATATAATTATAATGTTACATGTGTAGTGGAGTAACGCGCGTGCTGGGGGGGTTTGCAAGCGGTGTGCACGGATGTGTGAGGTCGCATCGGGGCGAACAGGAGCAGCGAGAGACGCCCAAAAAAGATGCAGAGCAGTGATTGGCTGGCTGCAAATGCAGGCGGACAATTTAGATGCAGAGCGGTGATTGGCTGGCTGCAAATGCAGGCGGACAACTAAGATGAAGAGCGATGATTGGCTGGCTGCAAATGCAGGCGGACAATTTAGATGCAGAGCGGTGATTGGCTGGCTGCAAATGCAGGCGGACAACTAAGATGCAGAGCGGTGATTGGCTGGCTGCAAATGCAGGCGGCCAATTTAGATGCAGAGCGGTGATTGGCTGGCTGCAAATGCAGGAGGACAATTTAGATGGAGAGCGGTGATTGGCTGGCTGCAAATGCAGGCAGACAACTAAGATGCAGAGCGGTGATTGGCTGGCTGCAAATGCAGGCGGCCAATTTAGATGCAGAGCGGTGATTGGCTGGCTGCAGATGCAGGCGGACAACTAAGATGCAGAGCGGTGATTGGCTGGCTGCAAATGCAGGCGGCCAATTTAGATGCAGAGCGGTGATTGGCTGGCTGCAAATGCAGGCAGACAATTTAGATGCAGAGCGGTGATTGGCTGGCTGCAAATGCAGGCAGACAATTTAGATGCAGAGTGGTGATTGGCTGGCTGCAAATGCAGGCGGACAATTTAGATGCAGAGCGGTGATTGGCTGGCTGCAAATGCAGGCGGCCAATTTAGATGCAGAGCAGTGATTGGCTGGCTGCAAATGCAGGCGGACAACTAAGATGCAGAGCGGTGATTGGCTGGCTGCAAATGCAGGCGGACAACTAAGATGCAGAGCGGTGATTGGCTGGCTGCAAATGCAGGCGGCCAATTTAGATGCAGAGCGGTGATTGGCTGGCTGCAAATGCAGGCGGCCAATTTAGATGCAGAGCGGTGATTGGCTGGCTGCAAATGCAGGCGGACAATTTAGATGCAGAGTGGTGATTAGCTGGCTGCAAATGCAGGCGGACAACTAAGATGCAGAGCGGTGATTGACTGGCTGCAAATGCAGGCGGCCAATTTAGATGCAGAGCGGTGATTGGCTGGCTGCAAATGCAGGCGGCCAATTTAGATGCAGAGCAGTGATTGGCTGGCTGCAAATGCAGGCGGACAACTAAGATGCAGAGCGGTGATTGGCTGGCTGCAAATGCAGGCAGCCAATTTAGATGCAGAGCGGTGATTGGCTGGCTGCAAATGCAGGCGGACAACTAAGATGCAGAGCGGTGATTGGCTGGCTGCAAATGCAGGCGGCCAATTTAGATGCAGAGCGGTGATTGGCTGGCTGCAAATGCAGGCGGACAATTTAGATGCAGAGCGGTGATTGGCTGGCTGCAAATGCAGGCGGACAACTAAGATGCAGAGCGGTGATTGGCTGGCTGCAAATGCAGGCGGCCAATTTAGATGCAGAGCGGTGATTGCCTGGCTGCAAATGCAGGCGGACAATTTAGATGCAGAGTGGTGATTGGCTGGCTGCAAATGCAGACGGACAACTAAGATGCAGAGCGGTGATTGGCTGGCTGCAAATGCAGGCGGCCAATTTAGATGCAGAGCCGTGATTGGCTGGCTGCAAATGCAGGCAGACAACTAAGATGCAGAACGGTGATTGGCTGGCTGCAAATTCAGGCGGCCAATTTAGATGCAGAGCGGTGATTGGCTGGCTGCAAATGCAGGCGGACAATTTAGATGCAGAGTGGTGATTGGCTGGCTGCAAATGCAGGCGGACAACTAAGATGCAGAGCGGTGATTGGCTGGCTGCAAATGCAGGCGGCCAATTTAGATGCAGAGCGGTGATTGCCTTGCTGCAAATGCAGGCGGCCAATTTAGATGCAGAGCGGTGATTGGCTGGCTGCAAATGCAGGCGGACAATTTAGATGCAGAGTGGTGATTGGCTGGCTGCAAATGCAGGCGGACAACTAAGATGCAGAGCGGTGATTGGCTGGCTGCAAATGCAGGCGGCCAATTTAGATGCAGAGCGTTGATTGGCTGGCTGCAAATGCAGGCAGACAATTTAGATGCAGAGCAGTGATTGGCTGGCTGCAAATGCAGGCGGATAACTAAGATGCAGAGCGGTGATTGGCTGGCTGCAAATGCAGGCGGCCAATTTAGATGCAGAGCGGTGATTGGCTGGCTGCAAATGCAGGCGGACAATTTAGATGCAGAGCGGTGATTGGCTGGCTGCAAATGCAGGCGGACAACTAAGATGCAGAGCGGTGATTGGCTGGCTGCCAATGCAGGCGGCCAACTAAGATGCAGAGCGGTGATTGGCTGGCTGCAAATGCAGGCGGAGAACTAAGATGCAAAGCGGTGATTGGCTGGCTGCAAAGGCAGGCGGATAATTAAGATGCAGAGCGGTGATTGGCTGGCTGCAAATGCAGACGGCCAACTAAGATGCAGAGCGGTGATTGGCTGGCTGCAAATGCAGGCGGACAACTAAGATGCAGAGCGGTGATTGGCTGGCTGCAAAGGCAGGCGGATAATTAAGATGCAGAGCCGTGATTGGCTGGCTGCAAATGCAGACGGCCAACTAAGATGCAGAGCGGTGATTGGCTGGCTGCAAATGCAGGCGGCATTGTCTTTAATCATAATATAATTATCATGTTTTTGCATAGCATTTAAGAATAATATTATTATAATGTTACGTGCATGTTATAGCTTTTAAAAAAGGAGAATGTATTTTTAAAAAAATATTTTCAAAAACCATTTAAAAAAAGATAGAAAAAAAATATTTGACAAAAGCAACTAAATATCTAAAGATGAAAAAGAGATTTCAAAAAAAGAAAGACGATGGCCGTGAGCGAGAGGAGGAGGGGGGGGACGACGACTCACGATCCCGTGACGTGGCGACGTGGACGGCCGCGAACGCCGAGGGGACGCCGCTCAGGCGGGAGACGCCATTGGTGGCGTGCACCTCCAGGGTGTAGGCGGCGTTCTCACGCAGGCCGCTCACCTCCACCTTGGCGTTCGTCAGCGGGAGCGGAGGCCGGAACCTCACGGCCGGGCCGCACGGCGGCGCCGGCTCCTGGCCCCTCTCCCCACCCCCCCCCCGCAGGGGGGGCGGGTGGAGCCGGCACACGACGGAGTAGGCGAGGTCGGAGCGCCCGCCGGGATTCGCCGGCGGGCTCCACCGGAGCGTCACCGAGGCGGCGGCGGAGAGCGGCGAGGTGACGACGTCCCTGGGGGCCGACGGCGGCTCTGGCCGGGGGGGGGGGCGGAACGGAGTTTATAGAGTAGTGTAGTAGGTAGTGTATAGTGTAGTGTATAGTGTAGTGTATAGCGCAGTAGTGTATAGTGTAGTGTAGTACTGTATAGTAGTAGTGTATAGTGTAGTGTATAGTGTAGTGTATAGTGTAGTGTATAGTGTAGTGTAGTAGGTAGTGTATAGTGTAGTGTATAGTGTAGTGTATAGTAGTGTATAGTGTAGTGTAGTGTATAGTGTAGGGTAGTAGTTTATAGTGTAGTGTATAGTGTAGTAGTGTATAGTGCATAGTAGTGTATAGTGTAGTGTATAGTATAGTGTATAGTGTAGTAGTGTATAGTGTAGTGTACAGTGTAGTAGTGTATAGTGTATAGTGTAGTGTATAGTGTAGTGTGTAGTGTAGTGTAGTAGGTAGTGTATAGTGTAGTGTAGTAGTGTATAGTGTAGTAGTGTATAGTGTAGTGTAGTAGTGTAGAGTGTAGTGTAGTAGTGTATAGTGTAGTGTAGTAGTGTATAGTATAGTGTAGTAGTGTATAGTGCAGTGTAGTAGTGTATAGTGTAGTGTATAGTGTAGTGTAGTAGTGTAGTGTATAGTGTAGTGTAGTAGTGTATAGTGTAGTGTATAGTGTAGTGTATAGTGTAGTGTGTAGTGTAGTGTAGTAGGTAGTGTATAGTGTAGTGTAGTAGTGTATAGTGTATAGTGTAGTGTAGTAGTGTAGAGTGTAGTGTAGTAGTGTATAGTGTAGTGTAGTAGTGTATAGTATAGTGTAGTAGTGTATAGTGCAGTGTAGTAGTGTATAGTGTAGTGTATAGTGTAGTGTAGTAGTGTAGTGTATAGTGTAGTGTAGTAGTGTATAGTGTAGTGTATAGTGTAGTGTATAGTGTAGTGTGTAGTGTAGTAGGTAGTGTATAGTGTAGTGTATAGTGTAGTGTAGTAGTGTATAGTGTAGTGTAGTAGTGTAGTGTATAGTGTAGTGTAGTACTGTATAGTGTAGTGTAGTAGTGTATAGTGTAGTAGTGTATAGTGTAGTGTATGGCGCATAGTGAACGAACTTGCACAGGCCACAGACTGGGGCTCGCCGCTGGGCCGGAAGTATCCATCGTGGCAGGTGCAGGACGTCGCTCCGATGACGCTGCCCGTGCTGTGTGGCGGACACCGGGAGCAGGAGCTGTCTTGGGCCGTCTCCTTATAAGAGCCCTGCTCACACACTGCACGCACAAAGGTCCCGCCCCCCGACCTGTAGCCTTTACAGACTCAGTTTAACACCTTTATTATGAACCTTTACAGACTGTTGGTGCTGTCAGTAGCGAGAGATGGGGAGAGAGATGAGCAGATGGGGAGAGAGATGAGCAGATGGGGAGAGAGATGAGATGGGGTGGGTGAGAGAGTGCGTGGGTGGGTAAGTGGTTGGGTGAGTGAGAAAGTGGGTGAGTGAGTGGATGAGTAGGTATGTGGGTGGGTGAGTGGGTGGGTGAGTGGGTGAGTGGGTGAGTGAGTGGGTGAGTGAGTGGTTGGGTGAATGGGTGAGTGAGTGAGTGAGTGGGTGGGTGGGTGAGTGAGTGAGTGAGTGGGTGGGCGAGTGAGTGAGTGGGTGGGTGAGTGGTTGAGTGAGTGAGTGGGTGAGTCAGTGGGTGAGTGAGTGAGTGGGTGGGAGGATAAGTGGTTGGGTGGGTGGGTGAGTGAGTGAGTAGGTGGGTGGGTGAGTGAGTGGGTGAGTGAGTGGGTGAGTGGGCGAGTGAGTGTGTGGGAGGTCCGCTGGGTCTTTCCACATCTCTCTCGAGGGTAAGCGATGATGAATCTACTAAAACAAATCCCAACGCGTCACCTTGGCAGGCGTTCCCCGCCTGCTGGTACCCGGCACGGCAGACGCAGCTCCCGGGGTGGCCCTCCCACTCGCCGTCGGCGTTGCAGAACATCGCCGGCTCCGGCTCCCCCTCGGGCCGGAGCGCGTGGCCCACGCACGCCCCCGTCACCTCCGACAGCGCCCACGGCCCGTCGCCGGCGGCCGGAGCGTCGGGGAACTCGGCGAGGTGGACCGCGAGGGCCGGGCAGCGCCTGCGGTAGACGCGCACGGACGCCAGCCACGCGCAGGCCCCCGTGTCGCGGAACGCCAGACGGAGGCCGCCCCGGGAGAGGGGCCCCACGTCGCCCGCCGCCTCGACCTCCGACCCGCCCGAGCCGACGACGTCGACCTTGGAGAAGAGCCGCCGCTCGTCGTCGGCGAAGACCCCGGCGGCGACGTCGCCGGGGTCGTCCGACTCCCGGTAGTAAACGTCCAACGTGTCGTCGTCGCAGCCGGCGGCGGAGGCGGCGGCGGCCGGGAGGCGACGGGGGCACCGGCGCCGTAAGCTGAAGCGGAACTCGAGGAAGATGCGGCGAGCGTCGCCGCGCGGGATCCAGGCGGTGCGCAGCCACTTGTCCTGCCTGGGCACGGCGGGGCGGCACTGCGCCTGGTACAGCCTGGGCCTTGAGCGTTGGCCACTCGTAGCCTGCTGCCACTGCGGTCGTGGTGAGGGGAGAGGGAGTGGAGTGTGGGAGGGAGTGTGGGGGGGAGTGTAGATGTCACAGTGATTCTGAAACATTGTTCTCCACTCCTTGAATCAATTTTTATAACCTGTAAACCGTTTTACTCGCCTCACGAGTTCGCGTCGCTCATTTTGGTCGGAGTTTATTTGCCGCCATGTCCTCAGGTTAAAGAGGCCCAACGCATGCTCGCCGATCAGATTCTGAGTGTGGAGCGAGCAAATCCAGATTCGTTGGTTATCGTACTTGGCGACTTTAACAAAGGTAATCTCAGCCACGAACTCCCCAAATACATACAATTCATTAAATGCCCAACCAGAGAAGGGAACACTCTGGATCACTGCTACACTACAGTCAGTAGAGCCTACCACGCCGTCCCCCGAGCAGCACTAGGACACTCTGACCATGCCATGGTCCACCTGATTCCTGCATACAGGCAGAAACTAAAACTCTGTAAACCTGCTGTGAGGACATCTAAACAGTGGACCAGTGAGGCTGTGGAAGATTTGCGGGCGTGCTTAGACTGTACTGACTGGGATATGTTCACGACTGCTACCAATAGTCTGGATGAACTCACAGAGGCTGTGACGTCCTACATCAGCTTCTATGAGGACTGCTGTATCCCAACACGTAACAAGGTGAACTTTAACAACAACAAGCCCTGGTTCTCAGCAAAGCTCAGAAGGTTGAGGTTGGAGAAAGAGGAAGCGTTTAGGAGTGGAGATAGAGACAGATTCAAGGAGTCGAAGAACAGGTTTAGCAAAGCGGTGAGAGAGGCTAAACGACTGTACTCAGAGAGACTAAAACACCAGTTCTCTACTAACGACTCTGCTTCTGTCTGGAGAGGGCTCAGGCAGATCACCAACTACAAGCCCAGAGCTCCCCACACCACTAACGACTCCCGCCTGGCCAACGACCTGAACGAGTTCTACTGCAGATTTGAAAGACAATTGGACTGTCCTGAACTACCCCTTCCCACTCAAGAGGCCCCATCCCCCACCCATACTATAGAGACGACTCTCTCCTTTCAGGAGGGAGACGTTAATAGACTTTTCAAGAGGCAGAATCCACGCAAAGCAGCCGGGCCGGACTCTGTCTCTCCAGCCACCCTCAGGCACTGCGCTGACCAGCTGTCTCCGGTGTTCACCAACATCTTTAACACCTCCCTGGAGACATGCCATGTACCAGCCTGTCTCAAGTCCTCCACCATCATCCCTGTGCCCAAAAAGCTAAGGCCAACAGGACTAAATGATTACAGACCGGTCGCCCTTACATCTGTGGTAATGAAGTCTTTTGAGCGCCTGGTCCTGGCACACCTCAAAGCCATCACAGACCCTCTCCTGGACCCCCTTCAGTTTGCCTACAGAGCCAACAGGTCTGTGGACGACGCAGTTAACATGGCCCTCCACTTCATCCTACAGCATCTGGACGCCCCAGCATCCTACGCTAGGATCCTGTTTGTGGACTTCAGCTCTGCCTTCAACACCATCATCCCTGCCCTGCTTCAGGACAAGCTCTTCCAGCTGAATGTGCCCTACTGGATCACAGACTTCCTGTCTGACAGGAAGCAGTGCGTTAAGCTGGGAACACAAGTCTCTGACTCCAGCTCCATCAGCACCAGAACTCCTCAGGGCTGCGTCCTTTCCCCACTGCTCTTCTCTCTGTATACCAACAGCTGCACCTCCAATCATCTGTCCGTCAAACTCTTGAAGTTTGCGGACGACACCACCCTCATTGGGCTGATCTCTGGTGGGGATGAGTCTGACTATAGGTGGGAAGCTGACAACCTGGTGACCTGGTGTAGCCAGAACAACTTAGAGCTAAATGCTCTAAAGACAGTTGAGATGGTTGTGGACTTCAGGAAGAATACAGCCCCACTCACCCCCATCACCCTGTTAGACTCCCCAGTCAAAAGTGTAGAGTCCTTCCGCTTCCTGGGCACTATTCTCTCCTGGGACCTCAAGTGGGAACTGAACATCAGCTCCCTCACCAAGAAAGCTCAACAGAGGATTTACTTTCTATGGCAGCTGAAGAAATTCAACCTGCCAAAGACAATGATGGTGCAATTCTATACAGCAATCATTGAATCCATCCTCACCTCCTCCATAACCATCTGGTACGCTGCTGCCACTGCCAAGGACAAGAGCAGACTGCAGCGTATCATCCACACTGCTGAGAAGGTAATTGCCTGCAATCTACCAACCCTCGAGGACCTGCACACGACAAGGACCATGAGGCGAGCGAGGAAGATTGGGTTTCCTGCCGGTAAGGCATCACTCTCGACAGCCCAGGGGGGGGAACAGGAGCGCGGCGGCCCTTCCCCGCCCGGTGAGGAGTGCAGCGGCGGCAGCTCCCACACTAGTGGAGAGTCTGGGGGCGTCGGTACTTCGCGGGCAGGGTCGCAGGCAGGAGAGATCCCGGGGGCCGACGACCCTAACATAATCATCATCAGGTGTGAAAACCACAGCAAGAAATTTAGAAAAAAGTGGCGTTTTTTTAACGTTAGCACCACGGAGAGCGATTTGGCAGTTCAGAAGGACGAGTCCATCTATGTTCGGAAAAGAGGAGGGGGGAGACGAAAAATAATGGATGAGGTCTGAAGGCCACCGTAAGCGTGAACAATCAATTAAGACCCGAAATGGTTTATCAAATCCTTCCAATGATTGCTAAGCCAGAATCCATCTTCTCGGTTGAAATTGTCTCTGTGTTTGTATATGTGAATAGACTCATGAACGAATCTCTCATGGTAGCCAGATGGCTTGCAAAGAACCTCTGTCTTGGAGAAGTCAATGTCATGTGAGCCTACTGAATTATAACAGTGATCTGCCACGGCCGAGGTGTTGGTCCTACCGTGTTTCAGGTCTGCTTTGTGTTCACGAATGCGGTCCGAGACATGTCATTTGGTTTCTCCAATATAACTACTCCCACCGAGGCAACTTAGCGTTGTCTGTATTTATTTAAAGTTGCGCATTTTGATGATGTGACGTCACATTTCTCAAACCTCCCTCTCTCGTCACGCATCGTCACAAATGTCTGACCCCGCCCCCTAAGTGCGTGACGTCATCTATGGACGCCCCTCCCCCCCCAAACATCCACGGAGGTCTCGTGGCCTCCACGCTCGACTCACCCCATCGGGCGGGAAGGCGACCCAGCCGAGGTCGCCCTGCGCGGTCTCCGTGTCGAGCAGGTCCACTGCGGTGGGGTGGGTGGGTGGGGGGAGAGACACGCGCACGCGCGCACACAGAGAGAGACGAAGTTTCAAGCTTGTTAGGTACAAGCTGTACTACCCGGCTACGCCCGGGACGAGGATTCACCACGTCCCCCCAGTGGCGATGTTCACACAGCAGAGCAGGTACTCGTTTGATGCCGAGTCGACCTAGGGAAGGCCCAGGACCGGTAAAAAAATAATCGTCACCGGCGGTGGCCGTGAGCGGGAATCGAACTCGGGTCACTACACTACAACGCGTTACGCTTCCACGTGCGCGGGTCACGTGACAGATTTGACATCACAGCTCACTTGACGTGCAAAAAAAATAGATGCATTATTGAGCTACCCCCCTAAAGAAAAAGCAAAAGTGTATTTTTATAATTTTAGGATGGTGTACAGTCTGGAAAGCACCCACGTGGCAAATTTCCAGTTTGTTGCATGTCGGGAAGTACGCTAAACATTTTGAACAGACACGCACAATCACAACTTTGCCTTTTATATCTATGGAGATAGCGTTGTGAGCCATGCGGCTCTCAAGTCGGGTGCAGCCGCAACAAACAAAATATGAACACAGAACATCTTAAAGCGACAACGCGTAACAGAAACATCCTGGAAAAAAAACAGCAAATATTTAATATAAAACGCCGCGTGCAAAAAATCCCCACCATCGTGTACACGACGGCTGTCACGGACTGCCGGGGCAAGTGCTGCTGCTGCTCGCGAGTAGCAGCACCTACCAAGGCTACCGGCACTGTGGCACACGAGGGCGTGGGTGGCCAGCACCACGCCCGGCCGCCTTTGTCTCCCCAGTGGCGATGTTTACTACACACCGCACCAGGTTACTCATTTGAGCTTGAGTCGACCTAGGGGAGGCCCAGGACCGGTTCAGAGAATCGTCACTGACGGTGTTGGCCGTGAGAGGGAATCGAACTTGGGTCGCCGGGTTCGTAGCGCAGCGCGCTAACAGCTACATACACACACACAACAACTGCCATTCGCCACTAAGTGGTGGTGACATCACCACGACGCTTGTGCCAGGCCATGTGCACCTTGAGGCCACGCTGGCAGGTCACGGGGCAGACCCAGGTGCCACGGGTCGACTGACTGAGATGACCGAAATGACTGGCTGGTGCACCACCTGTGCCCCCTACTGTGCCAACCTGCTGTGCTTTAGCCACCCGGCGCTCCGCTCGTTGTTGTGAGCGTCGCTCCTCCACCCTCCGTTGTTGTTGGAGGGCGACTGCCTCCAACTGCCCAGTAGCGTCCTTCACGAGCCTCCTCCACAGAGGCCAATTTTGACACCGCTGGTATCAGTCATCGACAAGTCCACTCAGCTCCACGTCCTCCCGTACCACATCACTCCATCTCCTCTCTAGCCCGTGCCGCGCCCGTTTAGCCCCCTCGATCCGGCCGAACAAAAGCTGTTTCGGCATGCGGTGGCTGGGCATGCGGGCTACATGACCCAGCCTTGCCTGCCGGAGGAGCTCATCGATGGGACCTTGCCCAGATCTTTCAAGGATTTGTGAGCTCCTCACACAATCCAGTCTGGTTAAACCCAGGATGGATCGTAGGCAGGCCAGCCTAAATGTTTCAACCGGCGAAAATGCTCCATTAAGGGGGTCCACGTTTCGCAAGCGTAGAGAAGGGAGGGAATGACCGTGGCCGAGAAGACCTGAAGCTTAGTGCGGAGCGACAGACCAGGTAGCTTCCACACAGCGTTACGCAACCGATGAAAAGATATTGCCGCTCGACTGATTCGGAGTGAGACCTCTGCTGTTAAACTGGAGCCAGTCATAAGCACACTGCCCAGGTATGGGAAACTCTCCACTCTCTCCACAACTGCCCCATCACCGATTGGGAGTTGTGGGGGTGGAGTGTCCGATGGTACAAAATATCCAGGCAGGTGCTTAGTTTTGGTGTGGCTGAAGGTAAGGCCCCCATCTCTTAGTGGCACGCTCCAGTCTCAGCAGCAGCGTCTCCAATTCCTCCTCTGAATGAGCAGCTATTACCAAATCATCAGCATACATAACGTGGTTGAGCAATAGGGAGCCATCCCTTGACCGCACCCGGGCATCGATCAGCCTCCCATTATAGCTGTACCAAATGGAGATTCTCCCGGTACAGACACACACACTCACACACGTACACAGACACACACTCACACGTACTCAGACACACACTCACACGTACACAGACACACACTCACACGTACATACATGTACACACACTCACAGACACACACTCACACACGTACACAGACACACACTCACACGTACACTCACACGTACACAGACACACTCACGTACAAGACAAGACAAAGATCCCCATATAGCCTTAACAGACTGTAGGGGCAAGTGCTGTTAGCGAGCACCTATGAAGGCCGAAACGGTACACGAGGGGGTGGGTGGCCAGCACCACGCCCGACCGCCTTTGTCTCCCTAGTGGCAATGTACTCATTTGAGGCTGAGTCGACCTAAGGGAGGCCCGGGACCGGTTCGAATAATCGTCACTGGTGTTGGCTGTGAGCGGGAATCGAACCCGGGTTGCCAGGTTCATAGCGCAGCGCGCTAACCGCTACACTATCGCACATACATACACACGTACACACACGTACACACACTCACACGTACACAAACACACACACTCACACGTACACAGACACACACTCACACGTACACAGACACACTCATGTACACACACATACGTACACACACGTACACAAACACACACTCACACGTACACACACGTACACACTGTGATGCCGCCGCCACGGAGCCGATCGGCGGGTGGCCCACCTGCGATCTCGCCGCTCTGAGCGGCGAGGCCGACATTGCTCCACCCCACCACCTCCCCACCCCCCCCCCCCCACCGGAACACACACGCATGCACTCCCCCCCACCATTAGAGCGCGTGGGGAGACACCCTGGCCGACAGGTTTTCACCCAGAAGCCCTCGTAAAGGGATAATCTTCACGGTTTCCTGCAGCAAGGGAATTGGACGGTCTCCCCCGACGCTAACACCCACCGCGGCGCCGTGACTTTGGTTGTAATTACATGGTCACGACGGGGCTGCCGAGCCACCGCGGGTAGACAGCACACACAACACACACGGGTCAGCAGGCAGGTAGGAGGGCAGAGCCACGAGCGGCGGGAAAGCAGGGTCGCCCTCTGGCTGGAGGGTCGCTGAGCAGGTAAATTTAGATGCGGACGTCGCTGAAAGCAACGGCCCGGGGGATGCTGGGATACAGATGGGCCTACCGATTGGCGGGTGATCCCAGCGAGCTGATTGGCCCGCGAGTCGGCACCAGGTAGCCCCTTTGATGTAGAAAGAATAAAGCGGGTCAGGGCGAAGGAAAAAGGTTCTCTGGCTACTCGAGTCAACCCCAGGCCCGTCAACTCCCGAGTCCAGCCGCGCGAACGTCCGTGGGACGTATCGACGCGCCGCGAGGACCAGACGGCAGTGACGACGAACCGTGAGTAAGAGAGAGAGAGAGGGAGTTGGGACTTAGCTTAAGAGCAAAACCGGAGAGGGTAAAGGGGAGAAGGACAGGTAGAGTGTAGTGCCGACTATCGAGAGATAGATCGGTCCTGCCCCGCTGATCCCGACTGACTCGGTTAAATAAGGGCTCGCCGACGCGGTGGAATAAATCGTCGGCGGTTACATAACGGACTGGTGTGGTTTTTGCGGAAGCGTGGGTGCGCTTGCTGTCGCGGTGGTCGTTACATAACAGACTGGTGTGGTTATTGCGGAAGCGTGGGTGCGCTTGCTGTCGCGGTGGTCGTTACATAACAGACTGGTGTGGTGGTTTTTGCGAGGGTGTGGAAAGAGAGTGGAAGCGTGGGTTCGCTTGCTGTTCTCGGTGGTCGCCGCGTGTGTGGAGCGGCGCCGCGTGGATTGTGTGCGCTACGAACCGTCGGCTGCGGACTCCTGCGTTGCGAGCAGATACCCGTCTCGCACGCATGCCCATCGCATAGCCCTTTAAACCCGTTTAAACCAATCCCCCCAAGCGTCGGAGTGAGCACGAACGACGTCGCTTACCCTCCGACCTTTGACCCCCTGTTACCCGCGTGTGATTGGTGCGTGGGACTGCGCGGGCGGGGAGCGTCGCGTTTGGGTGCCGGCGAAGCGCTAGCGGGTCCCAGGGAGGTCGAGTGTGATGCCCCACCGGCAGGAGACCCGGACTCGGGGGGGGACGGCACAGGGGGGGGAACAGGAGCGCGACGACCTTTCCCCGCCAGGGGAGGAGTGCGGCGGCGGCAGCTCCCACACTAGTGGAGAGTCTGGGAGCGTCGGTACTTCGCGGACAGGGTCGCAGGCAGGGGAGATCCCGGGGGCCGGCGACCCTAACAATATGGTGTCAGAAGCGGTACGAACCCCCGCGTTACCCCACGCGAAAATAAGGCATATATTCACTGGCCGGGGTACACCTTCGTGGAGAGCATTTGCCCGCAACGTCCTAGGGGCTAAGGAAATTAATGGGTGGATGGACGCGCAGACGCTACGTCAACTTAATATGAATCTGGATGGGCGGGCAGCCGATTTTGTGGAAGCCCTACCCGCAAGCGCGCAGACACAGCTAGAGGAGCTGATGCGCCGACTTGATCTGCGCTTCGGTACGCGCGATGAGGAGGAGGCAAAAGCGGCCTTAGAGGCACGCCGTCGCCAACCTGGCGAGGACCTGCGCGATTATGCCGAGGATGTGCGTGAGCTAACAAAGATCGCACGCCCGAGGCACACCACGGAAGCGATTGAGGAGCTGGCCACAGAGAAAATCCAGCGATACTTAATGCGCACGGCGTGGTGGCAGCCAGACGTGAACTGTACGCGCCTCTCCTTTGATGCCCTTGTCGAGCGCGCGCGCAAATGTGAAAGAATTTCTAGCGAACGCGCACAGCTCCGAGGACTGGGACGGGAGCGCACCATCGCAAGTCTGTCCACCGAGGAGGAAGAGGAGGAACAGGAGCTCACCAGGATGGTAGGGGGTCGGGAAAGGGGGCCTCCGGTATCCCGCGAGACCACCCCGGGATGGGTAGCGGGGATACAGGCGGGCATCGGGGGGATCGACAACAAAGTAACCCAAGTGGACAACAACGTAACCCAAGTGCGGGCACATGTGACTACGCTGCAGACTACGGTAGAGACGATTCAGACCGAGTTGGGAGGGCTAGCTGGGAGGGTAGCCCGACTAGAAGCAGAGTCTGGGCAGCGGCGCACGGGGGGGAGAGGGAGCGGGCAGGGTGCCCACTATGGAGCCGCCACCCCCCCCCGGGCGTGTTATATGTGCGGCCGTCAGGGGCATCTCATGAGAGACTGCCCACAGATCGCCCGCGCTAGATATACCGAAGGGTTAAAACGCCAACGCCCCCTAGAGAGTGGACCACCTAGGGGTGCAATCACCGAGGTCCCGAAACAAAGCGACGATGGTAATAATGGTAAGCAAGTGACACCCACACAGGTCACGGCCACAACACCCAAGGACGCGGTGAGGACGGGCGACTGGCTACGGGAGCTGGTGGCAGGAATCACGGGGGCCACGTCACTGGTGGAAGGACAGGTGAACGGACAGCGCACCCAGATCCTACTGGACACGGGGGCCGTAGCCTCACTCGTGAGCGCCGCGCACTGCAGCGTGCTCGGGGTTGACGTGAGCCGCCTGCCGGCCCCGGATTGTGCGCTGCACACAGCGAGCGGAGCCGGGATGGGGTTGCTGGGAAGGATCTCCCTCGAGGTCCGTCTCGGAAACCAGGTGTGCACTCAGGAGTTCTACGTCTCGAGTGTGCTGTGCCACGAGTGTATCGCAGGTACCGACCTCCTGGAAAAGCTGGGGCTCAACGTGCAGCCCCGACAGCGGTGCGCCACCGTGGAAGGCAGCGGGGAACGGATTCCATTCCTGGGACGGGAGCCGAATCGCCCCCGCTTCACACCTGTGGCCGCTACCCTGACGACGGCCGTCACCATCGGGCCGCTCGCCGAGATGCTGGTACCTGTGGCGACACCCTCCACCGACCCCGCGCACCGACCATCGGGAGAGGTAATGCTAACTCCTTATCCGGAGTTGGCAAAACGATACGGGGTTGTGGGGTCAGCCACGTTGGTAAACGCCGATGGGGGCCGATTGTTCATGCGTGTGTTTAACCCCCACGGCACCCCAGCAATACTACGACGGCGCACCACAGTAGCCACCGTGCACCCCCTACACGCGCGCCACTCCAGCGACTCGGTATTCGCACTCTGGGCGGAGGACCCCGGTCGCCCCGAGGACCAACAAGACCTGGCCTGGCGAGTCGGCCCGACTCCCCACGCCGAGGTCGTCCCCCTTCTTGACGCGGTACACGTACCTTGGGCAGATTTACCCAAGGGAGAGGCCGATCAGCTACGCGGGTTACTGCGGGAGTACGCCGACGTGTTCAGCGAACACGATTCAGACGTGGGTCGCACAGATCTCGTTAAGCACCAAATCGACACCGGGGCCGCCCGACCCATAAAACTCCCCGCGTACCGCGTGGGCGCACCCGAACGCGCCCAGATCAAAGAGGCGGTCAGGGACATGCTCCGCGATAACATAATTCAGCCCTCGGCGAGCCCCTGGTCTGCCCCGGTGGTGCTAGTAACAAAAAAGGACGGGTCAACCCGGTTTTGCGTCGATTACCGCAAACTAAACGCAGTCACCCTCGGCGACGCCTTTCCCATACCGCGCATCGACGACACCTTTGACAGCCTCGCCGGAGCGCGGTATTTTTCCACCCTCGATCTCGCGTCCGGATACTGGCAGGTGGAGATGACGGAGGAGGATCGGCCAAAAACCGCATTCACCACCCCGATGGGACTATTCGAGTTTCGAGTACTCCCGTTCGGGCTCACCAACGCGCCCGCGACGTTCCAGCGGCTGATGGAGTTGGTGATGCGGGGCTTGCAGTGGGAGCAATGCCTGATTTACCTGGATGATGTGATCGTGTTCAGTAGATCTCTGTCTGAGCACTGGTCCAGGTTACGGGAGGTGTTCCGGCGACTGCGAGCGGCTCATCTCAAGCTCAAGCCGCGTAAGTGTTACCTCGCACAGCGCGAGGTGGGGTACCTCGGACATCGCGTCAGCGAGGCGGGGGTGCGCACCGATCCAGACAAGGTACGCGCCGTAGTGGATTGGCCACAGCCAAGAAACCTGTCGGAGATAAGGTCATTCTTGGGGCTCGCCACCTATTACCGTCGGTTTGTAAAGGGATTCAGCGAGATTGCACGCCCCCTCACCCAACTCACTTCCCCCAAGAACCCCTATCAGTGGACGGAGGCCTGCCAGACGGCCTTCACCACCCTCAAAGACCACCTCACACACACCCCCACACTGGCTTTCCCCGATTTTACCACCGACTTTATTTTGGACACCGACGCCTGCAGCAGCGGGCTGGGTGCGGTGTTGTCGCAGGTGCAGGAAGGGGTGGAACGGGTGATTGCGTACGCCAGCCGGACCCTGAGCGGGGCCGAGCTGAACTACTGTGTGACCCGTCAGGAATTGTACGCTGTGATCTTCGCGTGTAAACAGTTTCGGCCGTATTTATACGGCAGGAAATGTCGAGTGCGCACGGACCATTATGCTCTGCAGTTCCTCCTCACCTTCAAGGAACCGCGGGGGCAGATGGCCCGATGGCTGGCGCAGCTGCAGGAGTACAACCTGCAGATCGAATACCGGGCGGGGCGGACGCATGCAAACGCGGACGCATTATCACGGCGACCCGCGGTGTGTGCCGAGACGAGGGCGGAGGAGGCCTGCCCGTGCTTCACGGGGGGACGTTGCCGACAGGCAACGGACCCCCGGGAACCCGCTGAACCTAACCCCCCCCCGGCGAGAGAGAGTGCGGTATGCGCCACAGAGACCCCCACAGGTGGAGGCGCGGACCCAGTCGGCCGCCCGGCGAGCGCAGGGCCCACGACTCGGGACCCCGTGGACCACCCCGCCCCGATCGGACGGATCCAGGAGGACGTCGGCTGCGCCTTCCCGGGCCTGAGCGACGAGCAGCTGAGGCAGACCCAGCAGCGGGATCCGGATCTGGCGGTGGTGGAAGCGGCCCTGCGGGAGGGGAAAAGCACCCTACCAGGGCCCTGGAGCGGTTTGTATGCCCGGTTGTGTGTGCAGAACGGGGTGGTACGGGAGTTAACCGAGGCCGGCCAGCCGGGGTGCATCTGTGTTCCCGCCCAGGTGCGACCCCAGCTGCTACGGCTGGTACACGACCACCCGCTCGGGGGCCATGACGGGGAACGGCGCACTCGGGAGACTCTGCGTCGCCAGTATCTCTGGCCCAAATTGACGCAAGATGTGGCCGCCTGGGTACAGGGCTGCCGCGCTTGTCAGCAGTGCGGGCCGAAACCGGCACGATACCAAGTACCCCTAAGGCCGTTCCGCGTCAGTCGGACTAACCAGCTGGTCGGCATCGATCTCCAGGGGCCATTCCCACGATCCCACCGGGGCAACCGCTATATCCTCGTAGCGGTGGAATACTTCACCCGCTACCCCGTGGCGGTGGCCATCCCCGATAAAACGGCCCTGGTAGTAGCCCGGGCGTTCGTGGAGCACTATGTACTTAAGCACGGGATCCCGGAGCGAGTCCTTACCGACCAGGGTAGCGAGTTCGAGGCCGAGTTGTTTCAGGCGCTGTGCCGGGAGTTCGGGATCCAGAAAGAACGAACCACGGCGTACCACCCCCAGGCGAACGGTATGGTTGAACGTATGAATCAGACTCTGGCCGGAAAGCTCAAGCGTATGGCGGCCGCAAACCAACGGGATTCGGACGAACACCTCCCCTACGCCCTGTTCGCCTACGCCACCACGGTGCACACATCGACGGGCCAAACCCCGTTCCTAATGATGTTTGGTCGTGAGTCTCGTCTACCCGCAGACTTGCTGTTCGGCATTCCTCCACCCCAAACGGAGGAAGGGAGTCGCCCCGTGGAACATCTGATGAAGATGGCAAACTACCCTTTCTGGATGTCTTAATTAAAAGGAGACATGATGGTTCAATGAGCCACTCTGTCTACAGGAAAGCTACCCATACAGATGCTTACTTGAAACCGGATTCCCACCACCATCCATCCCAGAAGAACTGCCTCATCAAGACTCTATACCATAGAGCCCAATGCATTTCCGACCAGGAACACATTACCAGTGAACTCAAGCACGTACACCAGGCTCTCAGGGCTAATGGCTACTCCGACTACACAATCCGCAAAGCCATCACTCCAGTCATGAAGAAGGATCCTCTTGTGGAGCCACTCAAAACCATCACCTTACCCTACATTGCAGGGGTCACTAAAAAGATCTCCAAAATCCTGAATAAACACAAGATCCAGGTCCGATTCAACACAGTACACAAAATCCGTGATTTAGTTCCATCTGTAAAAGATGCTCTTCCAGACATACAGTACCCAGGCGTTTACAAACTAAAGTGCCTCTGTGGTAGTAGCTACATTGGAGAAACCAAAAGACATATCTCGGACCGCATCCGCGAACATAAAGCAGACTTGAAACACGGTAAGACGAACTCCTCTGCCGTGGCAGATCACTGTTACAATTCAGTGGGCTCACATGACATTGACTTCTCCAAGACGGAGGTTCTTTGCAAACCAACCGGCTACCATGAGAGATTCGTTCATGAGGCCATTCACATATACAAGCACAGAGACAATTTCAACCGAGAAGATGGATTCAGGCTTAGTAACCACTGGAAAGATGTGTTAAATCATTTCTGTTCTTAATTAATTGTAATTTTACGATGTCCTTCAGACCGCAGCTCTTTCGCCAGCATTGCCTCTTAATACCTCTCACACCACGGTTAATGGTATGGTTTACAACATGGAGCATACTAGGGCCTCGCAGCTGTCTCTCTCCCCCTCCTCTGTTCCGACCATGGACGAACTCGTCCGTCTGAACGGGGCCCATAGCTATCCGTGGTACGGAAATTTGAGGGTAAGAATCCACCCATTTTTTCGCCATATAGCATTGTGATATATAACGACTTATGGTTGGTAGCTTAGCTGATTGGAGAATATAGAGTTTATTGATAACATGAAGGTAATTTATATTTTAGTTTTCATTGGTTCACTATATAGTACTGTGAATAGCTCAGATGTGTAGTCATTTCTGTGACCAGTCACTAGCAAATCACCCAGTTATTTCAATGCTAAATTCGCCTAGTTATTTCAATGCTAAATTCTCCTGTTTGATTTGTACTAAGTGCCTCGGTGAATGTGTATGCTCTGACTTCAACGTAGCTATTTCTGTAGCAGTTACAAGCGAATCACTCAGCCATTTCAATGCTAAATTCTATGCTAATCCCATTGTCAAGGGGTGCCTCTGCGGATGTGTATGCCTTAACTTAGCTATTTCAATGCTAAATTCTATGCTAATTCCTTTTAACAATGGGTGCCTCTGCGGATGTGTATGCTTTAACTTTTAACATAGCTATTTCTGTGACCAGTCACAAGCTAATCATTCAGCCATTTCAATGCTAAATTTTATGCTAATTCCTGTGTCAAGGCTCTTTGTTCCTCTCACACAGCTTAAAAGCCGTGATCTGAACGTGGCTCTCTCACTCCAGCGCTGTCCTACCAGACAGTCTCGCCCCCTTCACCTGATGAAGGCCGCTTGTGTTGTGGCCGAAACGTCGTGAGAATATTATTGTGTTATTTTATTTTATCAATTTATTATTTTATTCTCATTCTACGTGACTTTACCGAAAGAACCAAAGAAATCTGATGGAGACCCTACGAGGGGTCCGGGACCGGGCCTACCCGCAAGGGGAGGCCGCGCATCGGCGACAGGAACAGAGCACCCGACCCCGCGTGGAGCCCCCCCTTTTCTTGACAGGTACCAAGGTGTGGCTACACACCCCTCGCGTCGGGGCCGGACAGGTGGGGAAGCTGACCACCTACTGGCGGGGACCCTGGACCGTGGTACGGCAGATCTCTCCCTGGACGGTACTAATCCAGGGTGGGGAGAGGGGCCGAGAAATGGTGGCTAACGTCCGCCGCTTAAAACCATGGAGGGCAGCCCCGGCGGGGGAGAACCTCGCTGCCCGAGTACCGCGAAATCCCGGTGCCCCTGCGCCACCCGTGCTCGGGGGCCTCGCGCACTACATGGGCCCCGCCGTGCCCCCAGCCCCGAGGCGTCCCGGCTCCGCCAGAGGACGGCGGGGACGCCGCCCCTTAAACCCCGCTGCCGCGGAGTTTGTCCCCCAGCCCCCAGGTGCCGAGGGATCGGAGGAGCCACTGGAGTGGAGAAGGAGACCGCTGCAGGAAACCCCGAGGACGGAGCCACTTCCCCCGAGGCCAGCCACGAGATCCGGGCGGATCCCCCGGACCACGCAGCGCTACCTCGTGGGCGCGGCCCAGGCGAGGTGCTCCAGTCAACCCGGGACGGGGACTGGCACCTCGGGGGGCTATGTGATGCCGCCGCCATGGAGCCGATCGGCGGGTGGCCCACCTGCGATCTCGCCGCTCCGAGCGGCGAGGCCGACATTGCTCCACCCCACCACCTCCCCACCCCCCCCCCCCACCGGAACACACACGCACGCACTCCCCCCCACCATTAGAGCGCGTGGGGAGACACCCTGGCCGACAGGTTTTCACCCAGAAGCCCTCGTAAAGGGATAATCTTCACGGTTTCCTGCAGCAAGGGAATTGGACGGTCTCCCCCGACGCTAACACCCACCGCGGCGCCGTGACTTTGGTTGTAATTACATGGTCACGACGGGGCTGCCGAGCCACCGCGGGTAGACAGCACACACAACACACACGGGTCAGCAGGCAGGTAGGAGGGCAGAGCCACGAGCGGCGGGAAAGCAGGGTCGCCCTCTGGCTGGAGGGTCGCTGAGCAGGTAAATTTAGATGCGGACGTCGCTGAAAGCAATGGCCCGGGGGATGCTGGGATACAGATGGGCCTACCGATTGGCGGGTGATCCCAGCGAGCTGATTGGCCCGCGAGTCGGCACCAGGTAGCCCCTTTGATGTAGAAAGAATAAAGCGGGTCAGGGCGAAGGAAAAAGGTTCTCTGGCTACTCGAGTCAACCCCAGGCCCGTCAACTCCCGAGTCCAGCCGCGCGAACGTCCGTGGGACGTATCGACGCGCCGCGAGGACCAGACGGCAGTGACGACGAACCGTGAGTAAGAGAGAGAGAGAGGGAGTTGGGACTTAGCTTAAGAGCAAAACCGGAGAGGGTAAAGGGGAGAAGGACAGGTAGAGTGTAGTGCCGACTATCGAGAGATAGATCGGTCCTGCCCCGCTGATCCCGACTGACTCGGTTAAATAAGGGCTCGCCGACGCGGTGGAATAAATCGTCGGCGGTTACATAACGGACTGGTGTGGTTTTTGCGGAAGCGTGGGTGCGCTTGCTGTCGCGGTGGTCGTTACATAACAGACTGGTGTGGTTATTGCGGAAGCGTGGGTGCGCTTGCTGTCGCGGTGGTCGTTACATAACAGACTGGTGTGGTGGTTTTTGCGAGGGTGTGGAAAGAGAGTGGAAGCGTGGGTTCGCTTGCTGTTCTCGGTGGTCGCCGCGTGTGTGGAGCGGCGCCGCGTGGATTGTGTGCGCTACGAACCGTCGGCTGCGGACTCCTGCGTTGCGAGCAGATACCCGTCTCGCACG